>NW_022900923.1:385059-430803 GCF_012274545.1 Fukomys damarensis | reverse complement strand
GTTTTTTTTTTTTTTTTGGTTGTTGTTGTTGGGGTTTTTTTTTTTTGGTACCAGGGATCGAATTTGGGTCCTTGCACTTGCAAGGAAGGCAGTGGAACCACTCAGCTAAATCCCTGGCCCTGTATTATAGTTTTTAACCATGAAACTTTGACATGATATTAAGGATACATTTCTGAGCAGCTTTCTAAAACATTTAAACTTCACTCTTCCACTTGTCTCTACCTCAGGGATAAAAACACATGGTATCTGGAGAAAAATCCTGATAAATTAGCACTCGTATTACAGAAGATTTTCGTGTTTGCATTCACTTGGTCATTTGGAGGAATTTTAAAACGTGAGGATGAACATGAAGATGACATCGTGTTTTGTTCCACTTTTGAGCCAGATTGTCTTGCAGATGTAACCTATAGTTTTGACAACTTTATTCATAAATTATTTGAAAACATATCACAAGTAGGTAAGTTCTTGGGGTGGGCTCATTATCATGCTTATTTTAAAGTACTGTATTAATCAGAAGTATGATTGGGCTTATATTGAGTAGGCCCATCTTGGAAAGTATGAAGGTTAAAAGGAATTAATAAAAACACAGCACCCTCACCCCAGGGAAAGAAGTCTAAGAAGTTGGCAGTTCCCCGTGGCTGTAGGTGGAACGTGGACCTAGAACACCAGTGAGGCAGAGGACAGGGATAGAGCCGGGGATGCGAGCCACAGCTGGGCATCTGGCTGAGACCTCCTGAACCACCATGTAGCACTACTTATGGAGAGCAGAGTATTACAGTCTTATGTTTCTTTTTTCCTTTTTAAATTCAAACTTATGATCTAAAGCCATAGGTTTTCTTTTATTTGAGCTTTTTGAGTCAGTTCTAACAGATGAAATCTCTCCTAATACCATGAAACAGGGAGCCTTCCCAATCAGCTGCTTCTGATTAAAGACATTTGACAGATCAAGAGTTTTGATGCAGGTATCAAAAGAGAAAAAAATATGAATGTATTGAGAAGAAACATGTTAAAGATGAATTCTAAAGATTCAGTTACAAAAATACAAATCCTCCTAGTTTGTCTCATGTAACTCTCATTGTATCCTTTGAGGTTGTTTGTAAACAGCTTGTGTAGGGCACCCGGAGGAGCAGGCACTGGTCAGTGCCAGGCAGGTGTTCCTCACAAGGAGTGCCTGAGGCCTGGCCTTTCATCCCCAGCAGTCAAAAAGAATCACACATACAAAAGAAAGTCTTTCTATCAAAAGTTTTCTCTTATTTCCTATAGAAATTCACTTTTAATCTCAAAGAACTGCATGTGAATTGCTATTGATGCTAACTTAATTCGATGCCTCTTGACTCTTAAACAGTTGTGATTCATCAGGCAAATCTACAAGATCCCAATGTTACTGTATGGTTTACCTTAAATGTACCAATAAATTTAATGAAAAAAAATTTAGGCCAAATTCATAAATTGGTAAACTCAGTATTCTAAAGCTTCCAGTTCTTTCCAGATTGATTTACTGATGCAGTGTGACCCCAGTCAGCACTCTAGTGGGTGTGTGTCCTGAAAAGCTGATTTTAAAAGTTACCAAAGAAAAGTGAAGTCTCAAAAGATGATGCTGATGAACAACTGTTATCAAGATAGGAAGTATCATGGAGCCAGGGATTTAGCTCAGTTGTGCCACTGCCTGCCTCAAAAGCTGAAGGTCCCAAGTTCGATCCTTGGTACCAAAAAAAAAAAAAAAAACAGTATCAAGATTTACTGTAGAGCTGCATAATCAGGACAGTGGTATTGTTCATCCATGTACCTCCTCACACAAGGATAAAGATCCTCATCAGCAGAGCAGAGTCAAGAATCCAGTTGAATGTGCCTTTTTCAAGGAAATTTGACTGCTACTTTATACCACATATAAAAATTAATTGCAGTTAAATTTGATTTTTAAATACAAATTTGTGATAGAAATTAATGAAGCACAATTTAGTAGAACATATGCATAACCCTAGGTTAAAGAAGATCTCTTAAAGTCCAGGGGCCAAACAGGAAGGCAGAGGAGGAGGAGAAAGTGGAAATAGGTAGAGTAAAGACATGCCAGGTATCACAGCAGAATCACAGCTGCTAAGGTCCTAATAACCTCAATGAACATGGACATTATGTGCCATAAACATGAACTGATATTAGCAATATCAACAAGAATAAAAATGGGGAAAGGAAAACTAGATGAGGGGGAAGGAGGGGGATGGACAGGAATTTTGAAAAGAAACAAGCTGTGTTACGTACCTGTACCAACTCCCCAAGGTGACTGTAAAATGTGTGTACTGCAAACATGTACTGATGAAATTTTTAAATGACAGTTTTTGTTAACCCAAAGTAACCATAAAGAAAAAAAGCGATAAATTTAATTACTTTGAAATTTAGACCTGTTCATCAAAAGATACTACTGAGATGATGTGAAGAAAGACAAGCCAAAAGGATTATTTACCATACATAATTTAAACAAAAAGCCCTATCCAGAACATGAAAAGAACTACCAGATGTCAGTCAACAAGCAAATAAATAGGCGCCTGGACAAGAGCAGTAAGCAGCAGCCCAGAAGAGAAGTGCGAACAGCCACCTGCACAGTGGGTGCTTCACTGTGGCTCAGCGAGGGATGGAGATCAAATCCAGAATGTGGCACGTCCGTGCAGCTGCCAGCCTGGCAGTGTGAAGACTGACTGTGTCAGAGCTGGTGGGGCAGGGGCGACAGCCTCAGAACCTGTTAGAACACTGGCATGAGCTGCTGGTGTTACAAGCACACAACCCCGTGGCCCCTCACTCCCGTCCTAGTTTTTTACCTTGAAGAAATGCATGCATGAACACATTCCTAGGAACCAACCCTTGGAGTCATCTAACACCCTCAGCATGGAACAGGTTCCTAAGTCTCCAGTGTTCAAGCAGTGGCTGCTCTACTGCCCCACAAAGGGGCAGATGCCACACACAGCATGGGCAGAGCAGGGCACAGAAAGTGTGCAAGAGTCATTTACCTCAAGCTCAAAAATTAAGCAAAGATAAACTACAGTGTTTAGTCACACACACTTAGATAAGATATAGAGAAAAGCATAATATTGGGAGAACAATTTGATTTTTAATCTGGGTCCAAGGATTCGACTCTCATGCTCTGGACTCTGTGTGCTGTCAAAGGCCGTCCACACCACAGCAGCCGGAGTGCCCATCTCTGCAGCAGACTCATCTACTTTCATGTTTCCTTTGATATAGAATTCAAGACCGTGTCATTCTTGATGGATGTAAACAAAACCTTTTTCCTCCATTCCAGAACCAAAAGGTGCCTTGGGCTTTTCCCAGGGAGCCCCCACCTTTGCCAGAGATTCCCTGGCAGCACCACAACAAAAATTTCAATCCAAGTTCCTTAGGCCTTTAAAGGCTATTTATTTGTTTATTTATTTATTGGTACTGGGGATCAAACTCAGGACCTTGAGCTTGAAAGGCAGGCAGAGCGCCACTGAGCTACATCCCTGGCCCCCATTTACTTTTCTAAAGACGGGCCCTGTAGAACCTTGCCCAAGCTGTAGAATGCTACAGATGTGACATGACTGTGAGCAGTGACAGCTCTGATGCTTCTGCCCAGGTCCGCAGGTAGCACAGCCAGGGGCTGCCCCTTGGGCGGTGGTCCACGGAGAATGCCATCTTCATGAGAAGCGGGCAGCAGTGGCCACTGCTAATTGACCCACACCAGCAGGCGCTTGCCTGGATCCGCCAGGTGGAGGGGCCCCAGCTGCAGGATCTCTCCACGGAGGACAGCCTCTTCCCCAAGAAACTGGAGAACGCCATGAACATGGGGGCAAGTGTGCTTCTGCAGGTACTGGGGCCGCAGAACCTGACTCCCCATTCCAGGGCAGCGTGGAGCAGAAGGATAAGTTTTAAGCAACACATCACACTTCCAGAGGAAAAAATTTACGTACTGCTCGCATACATGCACCTCACACATATGTGTGGGTGTACATATGTGCGTGCATGCATGTGTACAGTGTGTGCTTACCTGGGCATGTGTGCATATGCATGTGTGTGTGTATACAGAAACATGCGTGTGCATAAATGCCCACACACACAAGTACATACATACCCCATCCTTTTGTGCACACACATGCACAGTGCACACATGGACACATAGTACACACACATGCATTTTCAGTACACACACAGTGAGTTTTCAGTAGTGAATCAGCTCTCTTTGGTAT
The DNA here is from genome assembly GCF_012274545.1 of Fukomys damarensis. NCBI lineage: Eukaryota > Metazoa > Chordata > Mammalia > Rodentia > Bathyergidae > Fukomys > Fukomys damarensis. The sequence continues at coordinate 426,592 of NW_022900923.1, read as the reverse complement.
CCATACTTCATAAGATTTAAATGTGTATTTTCAACCAATTTATTTGTTTTAATATGATTTTTATTTCTTTTTTTTCCCAGATCCTCTCTGAAACACTTTCCCCAGTCTTAAAGGCAACTTTGAAGAAGGATATCTATCAGAAAAGAGGGCAGTATTTCATAAGAATTGATGATTCTGAAATTGAATACAGTTCCCAATTCAGGTAACATCTCTCTCAGTTGAACTGAGTCAAATGTCAGTATTCCATAAGACCCACAATCTTGAAGCCTTCCTATTTGGGTCCAGTGAGCTCCTTCCTGGGAAAAGAGGTAGCCCTGACCTTCTCCCTCTGAGCTCTCCCAGGGGCAGAGCGGGGGGTGGGGGGTGGGAGTGTTCTTAGGTGCGTCTACAGGAGGCTAGGCCTGCTGTATTGGGTGATTGGTTTAAGCCACTTGCCTAACATGCTGTTTGGGTGAGACCAGCTTCTGTTGCTTTAAAAAATAAGTTCTATATTTTATATCCAGAGAAAAAAGAGATTTTTGCTTAGGGGAGTAAAAACCTGATGTTTGTGTACCTGGCAGGAAGTGGCCAACTTCACAGAGAACTGTTACACAATCAGCCCCATCCCAGCAACATCAGAGTTCTAAGGAAATGCAACATTTGTGCTGTACCTCCCAGGCACTGTGCCCTGATTGGCAGGGTCTCTCGCCACTTCTTACTCCTTAGGATTCTCTTTCCTAGTCGCCTTCTTTCTGTTAATAAGACGTTTTCCAAATTATATCCCTCAAAACAACATTTCCAGGGACATAATAGGTGTCCCTCAAAAGGGGTGCCCCAAGGTTTATAAAAGCAGTGGCTTAAACAAAGCTCAACAAGGCTTCCCCGCAGGGCTTCCAACCCCTTTCCTCCTGGACCCTGCTCTGGTGTTGGGCACTCCCTGATAACCCACTCTCCTCTCTCCCTGGGAAGCATGATCACAGAAACCCAGTTGTAGAGTTGCTCGTGAAGCTGCATTTTCCCGAGTTGACATTTGGTTCCCTGTGTTAGAAATGCATGTGCTGAAGCGGTGGGACAGGATTTCTGTTGCAGAAGACACAGCCCCCATTCTGTCATTTCTGTCCATGTCATGTGGGTAGCTTATTTGCCTTCTCTAAGCATCAGTTCCCTTTTTATAAATGGAGTGAAGAACTGTCCTTGCTTTATTTGATTTCCAGGAGGACTAAATGAGATCCAGAAATGAATCTCTCTTAAGTGTCCTACTGGCCTCTCCAGACCTCAAGCCACCCTTTTCCACCCCAAACAACCCATCTTGCTTCCTCTGCTCCACCCAGCAGCTCTCGAGACAGCAGCCATAGGAGTTGGGTCAGAAACACTGGGGCTCTCTGCCAGGCCCCCCACTTCCCTCTCATTCACACTGAGTGGAAGCCAGAGTCTCACAATGACCAGCCGGTCAGAACCCATTTAGCATTCTTCTTTAACTTGCCCTCATGCTGAAACCAAACATAACATGGACAAAATTTATGGTTGTATTTTTTGAAGTCTTAAATGCCAAACTCTTCACATATTGTAAATTGAGAGCCTACTTTGATTCTAGGTTGAATAACACTGAACATTAATCTTGTTCACTTCCAGGAAAAGTACATTTTGTAGTACTAGATAAATTGTTTTCATTTTTCCCTTTGTGTATTCCTTGAACAGTTGTGTATCTTTCTTATGTTTAGGTTATACTTATCGACAGAAATAGACAATCCCCATTTCCTGCCATCAGTGTACAGCGTTGTTACTATGATCAGCTTCACAGTAACATTCCAAGGCTTGCAAGACCAGCTCTTGTCCACCATGGCAAGTCACGAAGTGCCTCATTTAGAAGAGCAGCACTCTCAGTTACTGGAGCGGATCGCCCTTGATTCATTAACACTTGAAGAAATGGAGGAGAAAACACTGAACTTACTGCAGAATTCTCAGGGTGAGTGGAGATCTCTTGTGACACTAAGAGACCTGTATTAAGATCAGAATAAAAAACTCTCAGGATTTTATTGTGAATTGGAGCAAAAAATACAAGATTTCCATTTCTGCCAGATAATTAACATTGGTGAACCTGGGCCTGAGAACTGTGACTATTTTCAGTTCACACTGTATGTTAGCTCATTGTCTGCTAAGACATTCGCTCCCCACACCTGAGCTCAGTGCTAAGCAAAGCCTGGGGGGCTGGTGAGTAAAGCCCCACGCCTGTGTAATCTGGGCCTGATGCTGGCAGCAAATCTCTAGTACAGAAGAGACAAAGGAGCAGATTCTCCCATGTGTTAATACTACAGGGTCTTTTCAAAACGGAAACAATCCAGTGACTTTTATATATAAAACACTAAAACATGCTAAGTTTTTCAAGAAACAGGAACCCTTTTCCTCTTCATTATCAGAACTATCTCAGAAATCACAGTCTTTACAGCAACTAATTTAAATTTAGGTTAAATTCCTGGATTACACAGATGTATCTGTGAAATAAAATACAGGCCTCCCTAACAATGGGTGACCTTTCTGTTTTAATCTGTGACTTATTGGGATTTTAAAGTTTCCCAAATTACTTTGATCCTCAGTTAAGGTTATATGTAAGAATATTCTGCAGATTATATTGCTTTTTCTTTCTTTCTTTCTTTCTTTCCCATACAAATAACCAGTGAGTTCCACCACATACTTAACTCAACCTGAACCTCTTCATCTGGGCCCTGGCCACGTTTACTTTGAAACTGATGCTCACCACCAGTTCACCATCTGTCTTATTGGAAGTTCCATGGTCTGGGGTGCAAGCCCCTGTGACTGGCTGCTTAGAAGATAGACTGAAAACCAGGCTTTTTAAAAAGGCAAATATTCATAAATAAATAAGATTATAATGTTTTGCAAAAGCAAGAAACAGAAAGCATGGCAGGGCACAAGGCAGCCTTCCCAGGAGCAACACCAACAGGACCAGGGAACTGAAGCACTGGGCTCGGGCTCTGCCCCGCTGTGGGTGACTGCACTTTGCAGCAACCTGCTATATGTTTTGTGAATAACGGGAGGGCACCTGCTGGAGGCTCCAAACCCTGAATAACAATGAGGAGATGGAAATGCAGTCGTACTCACCCTGCTTTGCTGGCACCCACAGCACAGGTCTCCGGGTATTGCACTGTACCTCACAAACACCTACAGTCCTTCCGGTCTCTCAGAAATGTTTCAGTGTCTAAGGAAACAGACATGCTAGGTACGCCTAACTGCTCATCACACACGGTGTCCTTGTGTGAAATTATCACACTATATTAATAAATATGTACAATTGATGTACCAATCATTTTTAAACAAAACAAAAACTATTTAATGAAATCTCACCAAATAACCAGTGTCAGATAGTGGACGGAGATCTGAGTACAATTGCCACAGATTCCATGTAACTTAAAATGTATGTCTTTATCTTGATCTTTAAAAAGAAAAAATCAGTTCTTCAGTTGCTTCCATTAATCTTTTTTGTTTTTTGGTACCAGGGATCAAACTCAGGACCTTGTGCTTGCAAGGCAGGCAGCCGCACCACTGAGCTAAATCCCCTGATTACTTCCATTAATCTTTTAACCTTAAGATGTTTCAGGAACTAACCTCTATTGTCATCAAGAAATATTTACCTGAGATTCAGCAGTTCTATCAGTTGTTTTTCTTAATTCTAGTGAAGGCCAATTTTCTTGTCATTTGAGGCCGGGCATTTATTGTGGAATTCATTTCTCACTTTAAAATGCTGTTCGTCGTCCATCCCACTGCCCTTCCGATTGCACATCTGTGTGGAAAGATCCTTGGGAAGATGCTAAACATGTAGCACTGCTGGTGCTGAGTGTTCAGGGTGCAGCTTAGGATTCTGGGGGCACAGACATCTGAGCCAGGTAAAGGGCAGAGATATGCATAAGCCCTTCCCGCCAAAGCACACGCCTCTTCTGCTCAGTGCTCTGCTCACCGTCAGCTGCCCTTCCCTGGCAAAGTGCCACAGCCACCAAAAGAAGAGTGACCTCCTGCAGTCTCTGGGCTGTGGAACCTTATTTGAACTCTGGCTTGTTCAGAACCTTATTTAGAAAGGGGGAAAAAGGAGAGAGAGGGCTGAAAGTCCATTTTTACCTTTATTACAAATTCAGTCAAATCCTACCTCAGAAGTACATTTATATGCATTTAAATACATATTTACCCCTGGAAGGATCTTTGCCCCTGACAACCAGTTCCTTTATAGCAGGGGAATGAGCTGTGCTTCTCTCGGTGACAGGACAGCTGGTTGTGTGGACAGCCTTCTGGTTCCTCTCAGGAGGGCATAGCCATCCCCTGGAACCTCCTGTATCACAGAACACAAGGGCCTGGAGGCACAGCCACACTCTCATCTTGGGTCGTCATATAACAGATGTCACATTTTGCTATAAGCTTTGTATAAATTGGGTAAAAGGTGGGTTTGATGAGATAACTGAAAGGTGTCAGAGGATTCTGTGATTTTATTCTGCTCTGGTGTTTATACCTGATTCTTCCTTAGATTAGAGTTTAAGTTATTTTTAAAAGACTAACTTTTTACTAATAGTGGCTTTAATAAAAATGTCCCTTGAAAACTCTAATTAAATAAAGGTTCGTTGGGCTGTGGGTGTAGCTCAGCAGTAATACCTGTGATTCCCATGTAGGAGGCTTTGGCTTCGATCCCTAGGACAAAAAAAAATTGTCCTTGATTCTAGACATGAATCCTCCTCCTTTCTAAATTTTAGTAACACTGTCATTGTCATTACCCCTGTGGAAATATTTTATTTTTTGTGACTCAATCAAAGCAAAAATTGGGAAACCATGTGCTGGAGTGGGAAAGTAAGAGGTGCCCTACCACTTAGGGCCAGATGTTGTTTAACTGGCCATCCAAGTCCTGGGGCATCATTACCTCCCTGCTTGCTTCAGGGGCCATTTCAAGCTGAAATACTGTGCTTGGCTCTGGGTGCCACATTTTAAGAAAGCTTTTTTCCAACTAAAGTCTGTCCAGATATGAGCATATAGGATGGTGTGATGGCTCTGAAAGTCCTGTCATAAGCAAAAGGCAGTTGAGGAAAATGAAAGAATGTTTGGCCCATAAAGATAGAGAGTTTAAAATGGAAATTTAAGAGCTGCCTCAAAATTTGAAAGAGAATTATGTGTGTCTAGTGCAGTGGTTTTTCAAAAAATGACTTACAACCTATTGCTAGTTGAGAAACTCATATCACTGGACATCATCAGTTTTATTTAACAAAATTAGAATAGAATAGAATACAAAATATCAGACTCTGTCCCAGGAAATAATGGTGAGGTTGTTACTATAGTCAGTGTACAGAAGCATCCCCTAGGATGGACTGGTTACTTGTGTCGTGCCTGTAATAGAAATCATATCCACAAAAGCGAGAGTGATATGGAGAAGGTGTCGAAGTGGGAAGTGCATCCTGTCTGTTTTAATCTCCTGGAATCAGGAGTGGCTCCTTGGAGCTGATCTCCAACACAAAGCCCACAGGAAAAACTTACAGAGAGACAGTTTGCGGAAACAGCTGCTCAGAATCACACAGTCTTTAAATTCACTCTTTGTCCTTAGGATGTGTATTAGATGATGAGGAAATTATAGATACCTTAAGAAAATGCAAAATGACTTCGAATGAAATTGCAAAACGTATCCAAGCAACAGAGAAAGCAGAAAGTGAAATCCAAGCAATTCGAGAGAAGTACCTGCCCACCGCCACCCGGGGCGTTCTCCTGTACTTCCTTACGGCCAGCCTTGCCCGGGTGGACCACATGTACCAGTTCTCCCTGGGCTGGTTTCGCCAGGTCTTTGTGTCATCCGTAGTCTCCAAAAACAAAGAGCAAGAGCACAGCTTGAAAAAGGAGAGGATGTCTCTGAAAAAAGTTCACGAGATTAAAAATATCTCAGAAGGACCTGATTTGGAAAGTGAGAAAAATCCCCTAGACAAGCATATTAAAAATGCAATAGATACACTGACAAGAAATATTTTTAAGGTGAGAGATGTTCTTTAATGCAAATTCTGCTTACTTAAGCTCACTGAGTTGATCTAACCCTTGTATTTTCTCTGCAGGTGGTTTCTTCAGCTCTGTTCAACCAACATAAACTCTGCTTCTCCTTCCGGCTTTGCACTACAATCATGCAGAATAATGCTGATGGGAACCTCAGGCCAGATGGCATTGGATTTCGACCAGAGAGAGAATGGAACCTCTTTCTGTATTCCAGTATCCTCATAAACATTGAAAATATTCTCTCCAAGCCAAGACTTGATCGTAAGTGAAAGCAACTTCTCTGAATGTAGTAGAAGCCCATTAAAAACACATTTCCATGCAAAATACTGAAATATGTCTGAGATGCTCTAAGTCGCTGAGGAAAGCAAAAGCAGCTTACGGCAATAACAATGTCTGGCTCCTCACCCATCTCCAACAGTGCTGAGCACATAACTGACAATGAGTAATTTTTCAATAAATGAACAAGTGAACGGCAATTAGTATGGTTATGGAAGTCCTAATCTGCAGAGCAAAATATCTAATGGCAGTGTCTTTTGGATGAATATGTTTACAACCAACATGAGTATGAAATACCAATGGGGTTGAACCCCAGCCTCGCCTTCAATTTCTCATGAAAATCCTTTGAAAATGTGAGCCACAAAAGCACGTTTACCCAAAAAGCCTAGGCAAAATCACTTAAGAAATCTTTTTAAATACTCCTGTTGTATATTTTTAAATATACTTTAGTTGTAATCAAATATACCTAGATTCATCTACATCTTACTCATTTTTAAATACTCATTTAAGTAACATTCACACGGTTGTGCTGTTTTGTACATTTTAAATCACACAAATAAGGAATTTAAAGAAATCTGACTTCACACAAAGAAAAGATCAGGCTGTATCAAGCATTTGGGCCCTGTGGCAAGAGCTGGAAGCCAGAATGCAATCACAGGGAGCTACTACGAAGTATAGCAGAATATGGAAAACTCCACTTGGTCTGATTTTTTTCTTTTTTTTCCAGCTTTAATTGAGTTTATTGGTACATTTTAGGGCTACAGTACAGTTACATTCATTGTTGGGATCTTGTACCTCTACACGACAGGTCTTGGTTCTCATTTTTCCCTTACCCCTGCCCTCCCTTCACCCCTCCTCTCCTCCCCATCTACAAACACTTTATTTTCATCTCTTCATTCTCTCGCATTTGTTTCTTTTCCCTTGTTACCCTTCCCCTACCCATCCCACCTTCCCTTCACACCAGGGAAGCTATTCGGTATTTACACATGTGTGACTTATTTATTTCACTTAGGAGTATACCTTCAACATGTATCCATTTTCCTATGAATGAATCTATTTTCTCGTTCTTTATGGCTGAGTAATATTCCATTTTATAGAAAAACCACATCTTCTTTATCCAGTTTCCAACGGATGGGCAAATGGGCTGTTTCCAAGATTTAGCTATTACAAACTGTGCCGCTATAAACATGGGTGTGCATACTTCTCTGTGATATGATTTTTTTTCTTATTTTCACCAAAGTAATAAAATGGTACCTAGTGGATGTTTGGTACGTGACTACTGAATCAATGGATGATCTTATGGATTTATTATGATTCTTTTGCTTACAAAAGAAAGAAAACAGAAACAATAGTTCAAAAATAAAAATAAAAAATTTTGATAGATTCTGGGATAGTTTAGAAAAACCCAAGGAAAAATGTAAATACCAAGCACTGGTGTGAGAGCCAGTAACTACTATTAACATAACTCAGCTTTGAACAGTGACAGAACATGAATGCAGCAAGAGAAAAAGGATTCATGTGTACAAGGAAGTTTCTATGTGATGATCAGCAGATTTCTCAGGAGAAACTAATCCACAGGGATTGGGATATGTTCAAAGTGCTAAAGAAAAAAACTGCCCTATAAAAAAATGTTAAATGGAGACATCATATTACAGTGATCCATGCATACCATGTTTATAGCAGCACAATCACAATAGCTAGTTCCTGGAAGCAGCCTGTTATGTCCATCAACAGGTGAATGGATAAAGAAAATGCAGTATTTATACATAACAGAGTACTACTCTACCATAAAGAAGGATAAACCTTAGTCATTTGTAAGAAAACAGATGCACACTGAGACAATAAATTTAAGTAAAATAAACCAGATGCACAAGCTTGAATATTGCATGGTTTTTCTTATATGAGAAACCCAAATATAAATAAAGAGCAAAATAAAAGACAGAAGAATCAGACAGGAGATTGAGAAGGAAAAAATGGACTTGAACAACACAGTGATCAATTAGACCAAACTGAATCATAATGGTCTGCCCAGTAACAGCAGAATGTACCCTCTTCTCAAGTCCACATGAACATTTTCCATGAAATACCACTTTAGGCCACAAGCAAATCTTAACAAATTCAAGGAGTAATCATACCATACATCTTTTTCAAACACAATAGATGAAACTAGTAATAGTAGCAGAAGGAAAAGCAGAAAATCCACAAACATGTAGACATTAAATAACATACTCAAACAACAAATTCCACTTGCCTATAGTGTGTAATCCTTTCCATATGCTATTGAATTTGGTTTGATAGTAATCTGTTGAAAGTTTTTGTGTCCATATTCATCAGGAATATTGTCTACAGTTTTCTTGTGTCTTTGTCTAGTTTTGGCTTCAGAATAACACTGGCCTTACAGACTCGATTAGGCGGTATTCTTCTCTTCAGTTTGGTGGAAGAGTTTCAGAGGAATTTTCATTAATCATTTTAAGTATTTAAGAGAGTTCCCCAATGATGCTATCTGGTTAGAGAGTTTTCTTTTTTGGTCAGTTTTTGTTTACTGATTCCACCTCCTTACTTTCTGTTGGTCTATTCAGATTCTCTATTTCATTATTATTCAGTCTTGATACATTATGATTGATTGATTGATTGATTGACTGATTGATTTTGGTACCATGGATTGAACTCAGGACCTTGCACTTGCAAGGCAGGCAGCAGAACCACTGAGCTAAATCCCTGGCTACATTATATGTTTTATGAATTCATCCATTCCTTCTCGGTTATCCAGTTTGTTGACACATAATTGTAGATAGCAGTTTCAGACTTTTAAAAAACTTCTGTAGCATCTGTGTTGATGTCCCACTCTCATTCCTGGTCTTAGTAATGTCCATTATCTCTCTTTTCCCTTAACTGAGCTAAAGGTTTGCATATTTCTTGATCTGGTCAACATCCAAGCCCTGAGTTTTGATTTTTTACTACTACTTATCTATTCTCGATTTTAGTATTACATCAATCTTTATTATTATTATTTGTTTCCTTCTGCTACCTTTGCATTTAGTTTGTCATTTCTGTGCTTTGTTGAGGTGTTAAATTGTTTTGCTGATTAGAGATCTTCTCCTAGGATAGTCGAACATACAAAAGCGAAAAAATGTAATATACCACATTAACAGAATGAAGGACAAAAGCCACGCAACCATCACAGCCAAAGGATGGAAAATGATGCTCCAAGCTCTGGAGACCGAAAACAAGCAGGAGTAGCTAGCTATACAGTAGGTCTGACTTATGAATGAGTTCCTGTTCCAGGAGAATGTTCATAAGTCATATTCATTTGTAAGTCCGACAAAGTAAATCTTATACACTTTTGACACAAATATACAATGTAAAGCATGCCTTCCATAAATCCATAGTAACAGTTAGAAAAATGGTGACTACCAGCATCTTGGAAGGGTAGGAAAAGGGAAGTTGTTTGTAATGTGTAATGGGCATAGAGTTTGAGATTTGTAAAACAAAAATTTCTGGAGATGTTTTGCAACCTACATATTTAAAATTGTTAAGAAAAAGTTTACATTACAGAGTGATTCTTTGCTCAACAACAAATATTTGTTAATCATTTACTTTGTAAGGAATAACTAAACGGTAAAGAACTGAGCTCTTCTAATGTGATCATTTTTCCTTTTCTATTAGGCATATTTGAAATGTGTAAAAATCAGCACCTTCCATGGCTGTCGGAGTCACGGTGGAGGCAGTACCAGCACCTCAGCCGGCAGCTGGAGCCCTTCTCCCTGCTGTGCAAATCCCTCTTGTCCAATCCTCCACAGTGGAATGCATTTAAGAATAGTAAGGCTGTATATTCTCTGATGAACATGGTGTTTTGCTCAGAGACGTCTCCATCGGAGGTTTACATGAAATCCCCAGAGGAAAGTAAGGAACCATTTAGGGTTGTACTCTAATATGTGTGTGTGTGTGTGTGTGTGTGTGTGTGTGTGTGTGTGTGTGTCTGTGTCTGTGTCTGTCTGTGGACAAGGGAGTAATTTTTAAATTTATAAATGTAGTTCACTACCTTACACTAAAAATACTGAAAGAAGCAACATAATTATGACATAAGCACACACGTTTTATCCTATGTAATCCTCATAATCTTGTGAATAATCTTATTGTTACAATGAGAAATTGATGAAATATCAGGATTTGGGAGAGATTAAATATACCACAGTACTCTCTTTACCTGCACTAGTTTAGAACCTTGAATCTAACCAGCCCTCTATAGATCCTCTATTTTATAATAACAGATATCTAAAAATTACATAGAAAATGGACTTGCTGCTTTTATCTTTTCCCTCTTCTATTTCTACTCTCCTCTTCATCTTTCCCTGCCACTGGCACTATTATGCCTACTCAGATACAACCGAATTTGTTTCCTTCCACATTTTTCTCCATTTTTGCTTCCAGAAGTTGAGTTGCTAATTGACAGTAAATCTTTTTTCATTAATAATTGCTGCCAGGATGATTTCTTTAAATGTTTATGATAATGCATATTTCCACATGCAATAGGAGTGCCCTTTTTCCATAAAGAAAAAATCATGCCAATCTGAAAAGTTTTTGAATATTTTAGTTTTAATTTAACTATGGGCAAGTTAAAGTTTCCTTCTGGATGCTTATTGACCATTTGGATTTGTCTGTTCATGTTCTTTACCCATTTTTCTACTGGATTGTTTATTCCTTTTCAGCCTTTTGTAAGAATCCTATTAATGTTTTAGGTAGTTATATCTTTGTGTCCTTAAGTATTTTTCTAAGTCTGTTCACTGTCTATTGGATTTGGCTATGGTTTCTGTACTGTATAAATGTTGGAATATCTGTTTAGTCAACTATGGCTATTTTCATAGCTTCTTGGTTTCCATTTCTTATTAAGAAGGTAGTCTCCACTCTGGGTTTTTTTCTGTAGGTGATTAATGTTTTATTATGTTGTATTTGTCAAAAATCTATTTTAATATGAGAATCAATAATTTTTTATTTTAAGGTCTTTATTGACCCATTTTGTGAAGTATCTTTTGATTTTACTGTTAACCCCAAATTTATCCATTTGTAACTAGATTTTCATGTGCCATGGAATGTTCTTGTTTTAATCAACACGCCAATATTAATAATTACATTCAAAAAAGCTATTTTTAGGGCTGGGGATTTAGCTCAGTGGTTCTGCCACCTGCCTCGCAAGCACAAGGACCCGAGTTTGATCCCCCATACTAAAACAAACAAAAAGCTATTTTTATAATAAAGTTATAAAGTTAAACATTGGGAAATAACTGTGGAAATACGAAGTAGGGGGAGGTAACTGCATCATGGAGAGTTGGAGGTAAAGATGGGGCATGCTCCCTGCCATGCAGACCCAGCAGGAGGGCAGGAGGAAGGACACAGGTGTGTCTCCTTAGGGCCCACTTCCTGTGCCCATTTCAGGTGGGTCACTGGCCCCTGTCAGTGGTGAGCTGTGAAGTGCTGGCTGTCCCCGCCCCACAGCAGCCTCTTCAGCTGGATTGAGTTGGCATTAACTCTGCCTCCAGGTCTACTTTCAAGGTATAGAGGAGAGTTGCCAGTGCCTCTAATCTAGTGGAAATAAAGCTCAAAATTCTACTATGTCTTTAAAGAACAAAAACTATAGTTTTATAACAAAAACATGTATCGCGACATCCATTAGTGATACAAAGTATTTGATTTTAATCTCTCCTTAAATAACATCTAGCTGAACTTTTGAATGAAAATGAAGAAACGTATAATCCTACAAATTTTCCCTGGGAGAAACTGACTCCATTTCAAAGACTTATTCTGGTAAGATGTGCTTTGAAAAAATAGTAAGGTTCTAGATATTTTAAGCACTTTGTTAGTAACTTAAACCTTTTGAAATAAAATTTTATAAGCAAAATATATTGATTCCTGAAAACTAAACTTTGCTGAGCCTTAATGTTAGAGGGACACCCTCACTCACCACCCTTGATGTTTCCTTGTGTCCGGTCAGAGCCACAGCCCTGGCCTCCCTCTGCCATGGGGAGGAGACGCTTACACACTTGGCAGATCGGACAGATGAGGAAGTATAGGGCTCATTCCCGCCTGCACAGGGCACTTTCTACTCTGCTCCTGCACACGTTGTACATGTAGCCTGTATCAAACCAGCACAGGCCCTGGTGCTCTGGGCAGGCCAGCAGCCTACCCTGGGCTCAGGGGTCTGGCACCTGCCAGCTCCTCCTACCCTGCTCTGCCCCTGGCCAGGAAACAAGGCTGGGCCTGCCTGTCCTGCCCCCATATCTGACTTCTCAAGTAGGTCATCCAGAATTGTCTCTACCACGATGAAGAAGCTTTTGACTTTCACTTAGCCATCTAATTCAGTGAGGGAAAATTCCTCATTCCCCTCTCCCCGACCTTCAGGTATCAGTGACCTAGACAGCCAATAATCCTCCTTGACTTCTGCCTTAAATTTTGTTTTTGCAGCATTTTAAAACTCACTATAGATAGAGGTTGCAAAAAGGACCACATCTGATATATAGACTTGTTTTAGTTGGCCTGCAGTTTTATTTTTTCAATTTTTCAAGTGCAATTTATCATAAAACAAATGAATTTGAACCTATGAAAATCTGTCTTAGAAGATTTTCAGCTTAGTCTGTTTGGGCTGCTATAACAAAATACTTTAGACCAGGTAATGTACAAACAATAGAAATGTGTCACTCACAGTTCTAGAGGCTGGGGAGTCCAGTATTAAGACACCAGCATTTCCGTGTCTGTCAGCAGCTGCTCTGCCTCACAGATGGCTTCTTCTGGCTGTGTCTTCTGGGCAATGTTAGACCATAACAACTTTCAAGTCCTTAATTAAAAATAACTAAATTAAATACCATACACTAGTTTTTAAGTTCTGAGTATACTTACATCTTAACATGAATTTTTAATTGGGATAATATCTGCATGCGTTGTTTCATTTGATCCTCATAATTTTAACCCTTTCTGAGTGTGCAGTTCCACAGCATTAAGTGTGTTCAGTGGACAGCTGTCTGCCCCATCTGTTTCCAGACCTTTGCCATCATCCCAGTCAGAAATCCTGTAATTATTAAACTGTTTCCACTTTTCAGCTACTGTGAGTAACTGAGCTGTGAACATCAGTGCATCTTTGGGGTTTTATTTTGCTTTTGTTTGAGTGGTTTTTTTTTTCAGCTTTAATTGAGTTTATTGGTACATTTTAGGGATACAGCACAGTTACATTCATTGTTGGGATCTTGTACCTCTAGGTTTTTTTTCTTTTTATTGAGTGTATTGGTACATTGTAGGTATACAGCACAGTTACATTCATCATTGGGATCCTGTACCTTTACATGCCAGGTCTTGGTTCTCATTTTTTCCCCTTGTCCCTGCCCTCCCTTCACCCCCCTCCCCTCCCCATTTACAAACACCTTATTCCCATTTTTTCATTTTCTCATATTTTTTTCTTTTCCCTTATTCCCTTTCCCCTACCCTTCCCACTTTCCCTACACCTTTAGCCCTTTTCTTCCTATTTCACATGTTAATTATCTCTTTAGGATCTTGTGTATTATTATAGAGTATTTTTTAAATTTAGGGGTCAAAAACTTCAAATTGGGAAAGTCCACATAAAAACCCAGTTTTCTGACTTTTTTGGAAAATTAGAAGATGAAGCGCCAGGCAGCCACAGTCCCCAGTGGTGACAGGAGCCAGAGCAGTCTGTGGCCTCAGTCCTCACTTGGAGACTGGCATTCTTCTGCCATCTAGCGTCCCACTGGCACCTGTACTTTTCCTATGAAGGGATGATTTCTCTCTACCCCACCCACTTCCCTGATCTGTTACCAACTTGGTCTCTGTAGACAGGTCGATACCGCCATACGTCATGGCAGGAAATGTGTTTAAGTTGTGTTGAAAAATGCAGAATGCCTAATAGTCTGCAGAACAGATCTCTGCTTGTACAAAAGAGGAGGCTGGATAGAGAGGCACCTGTTCTGTGTTGGGAATATCTGTAAGGAGCCACAAGAAACACGGTGATAGCTAAAAACCTTTACTTTTTCATTCACACCTTTTTGTGTTGTTGAATGTTGTATGGGGCCAGTATATTTTACCTGAATAACAAATTGCCTAGTGTGTAAGTCCCATGTTACACTGCCTGCCACAGTGAGCTCCCAGTGATTTTGTTTTATGAACAGAAATTGAGCATAGTAATCCTCTTTTCCAATCCAAAAGTTGGCAAGATGTCCAAGCCTGGGCTGAGCAATGAGAACGTGAGGCTCAGGTGCTCATCAGAGAAAGGAGGCCTGCCCTGGAGAAGGGGAGGCCTGGGAGCTGCAAGGACCTACTCCAGTGTCTCATCTGTCTACACTGCTAATTCTCGCAGACAGGTGGGAGAAGGACAACACTTGGCAGAAGGGGACATGAAGCTCCTGCTAGTGAAATTGACTTTGACAGACTCCATTTTTTTCTGTCCTCCATCTCTCAAAAAACAACAATCTTCAAGGTTAAAAATTCCAGCAATGGAGAAATTTAATGAATTTTGTGATTTAAACATGGAACTGCCAATATCTGACAGTGTTTGACTTGTAAAAGTGGCCTCTGTGGTTCAGCCTGGTCCATCCACACAGACCCACAGATGCCTGCAGATGCTGGTTCACTCCTTCCATAAAGAAACGAGGTATCCCAGACAGTGTCCCTGGGAAAAGTGCAGTGATCTCAGTAACCCTGAGCCTCTGCTTGCTACATGCATACTGTCTCCTAGATCACCCATCAACCGACTGCTCTTTCAGATATGTGTTCTCTCCCTTAGACTCCTGCGGATGACACTGTGCACTTCATTTCCTGCAGGTGGACTGTGCTGTCCCACCATGGTCTCCTTGCTCTAGACTGGAAGGCAGGATGAGAGGAAACCCGGAAAGGCCTCTCTGCAGAGCCAGGGGACACACCTGTACCCTGCCATCCAAGTGAGGTCCTCAGGGTGGAGGAACTGCCCAATGCACAGGCAGCCCTGGTGCCCCGGAGGCTGCACAAAGGCCAGGAGAGGCCTGTCCCCCCCACTCGGGGACCCAACACGTCAAGCAGGGCCACCACAGAGCTCTGGCTGGAGGCTACATCTCCAATACTTTGGTTTTTAATTTCATTTTACCATGGGAAGGAAACTCCTCCTTTTCAGTTAACATTATCTTCCTGTTTTCTTTTTCAGATAAAAATTCTTAGACCAGAAAGTTTAAAGAAATCAGTGAGAAACTTTGTAACTGAAAAAATGGGAAGTGAATATCTTCATGGAGGTGGAGTTAATCTGAAGGAGTCGTACAGAGTCTACTGCCCAGACCCGGCTAATCCTCATCCACTCCCAGGGTAAGCTGTTCTGGTGAGCAAAGACGGCCGTCCAAAACCAGTCAAAGATGAGGGAAGAAGGTTTGGGGCCTAAGGGTTTCTCAGAAATCCAATTTGTTGTTTTGCTTTTCTTTTTTTAATTATCTTTATGTTTTTACTAGCTATATTTGCTGTTTTTACTTTTTTATTTCATTGGTTATTTTAGGCATGCATAATGATAACGTTTTGCATAAGGAACTTGTATCTATATGTGATATATCTTTTTTTTTCCATTTCCCTCCCCTCCCTCCAACCTCTCTTCCCTCCTTATTTACAAAAGCTTTGTTTCCATTTTTCCTTCTTGTCTCTTTCTTCCTTTTCCCCCTCCCATTTCCCTATTCCCTTTCTTGTTTGAACATTTCTTTCCCATTATGTGTTATGCATTTGGGACCTTATTTACACTTTTGGTTTCTCACACCAGAGAAACAATGCAGACTTTAAACATGTGTTCAGTTTATTTCACTTAAAAGTATGGTCGCAGGGAGCATCCATTTACCTAGAAATGTCTCAACCTTATCTTTTTTATGGCAGAGTACTCAATAATAATAAATAAACCACAGCTTCTTTATTCATTCATCAGTTGATAGGCATTTGTGCAGTTTCCAAGATTTAGTTTACAAATTGCCACTATAGACATAGGTGTGCATATATCACTGTGGTAGGATGTTTTCAATTCCTTTGAGAAGATACCAAGAAGGGGACTAGCTGGGTCTAATGGAACTTTGTTTTCATTTTATGAGGAATCTCCACAGTGGTTGCACCAATCTACACTCCCACCAGTAGTGGAGCAGGTTCCTTTTTCTCCACTGCCCTATTAACATTTGTTCTTTGTTGATTTCTCGATAGCAGCCATTCTTTTGGAGTGACATGGAATCTCAGCATTTTTTTAAATTTGCATCTCTCAAATCACCAGTGATGTTGAATGTTTTTCATATATTTATTTCCCATTTCTACTTCTGCAAAGTGTCTATTCATTTCAGATGCCCATTTTTGAACCAGGTCTTTAAATTTGGGGGAGTCTATTTTTTTTTAGTTATTTATATATTGTAAATATTGGTCTTTTGAGAAACAGCTAGCAATTTTTTTCTCACACTGTGAGTTGTGTTTTCACTCTATTGGTGGTTCCTTTTACTATGCTAAAGCTTTTTAATAAGATGAGATCCCAGTTGTTGATGATTCTTTGTGATATTTCCTGTGCAATCAGAGTTTTATTCATAAAGTCTTTGCTACACAAATTTCTTCAAGTGTTCTACCAAATATATCTTACAGCAGATTTAGTGTTTCTGTTTCAACATTTAGTTTTTTTACCCATTTTAATTTTAGTTTAGTGCATGGTAAAAGATATGGGTCTAGATTTAATCTTCAGCATGTGAAAAGCCAGTCTTTGCAGTACCATTTATTGAAGAGGCTACCTTTCTTCCAGGGAAAGTGTTTGGCCCCTTTGTCAAAGATAAGGTGGCTGAGTGGATTTAGAGTTGTTTTTGCATCTTCTAATTTGTTCCATTAATCCTCAGGTCTTTTCTTTTCTTTTTTTTTTTTCTTTTTTTTTTTTTTTGCCAGTACCATGCTGATCTTATTATAGTAGGTCTGTAGTATAATTTCAAGTCAGGGATTGTGATGCCCCCTGTCTTGCCTTTGTTGCCCAGAATTGCTCTTCCCATTCTCTGTCTCTTATGGTTCCAAATGAATTTTAGAATTGTTTTCTCTAATTCTGCAAGGTATCCTATTGGTATTTTGATTAGGATTGTATTAAATCTGTATAATAATTTTGGAACTATGGCCATTTTCACTATATTGGTTCTTCCTACCCAAGAACTAGGGATATCTTTGCAATTTTTGATATCTTCTTTGATCTCTTTTTTTCAAAGTACTGTAGTTTTCAATGTAAAAGTCTTTTACTTTCTTCATTAGATGGATGCCTAGGTATTCCTTTCTTTTTTTAGGCTATTGTGTTGTTTCCCTAATTTCTGTCTCAGTGAGTTTGTTATTTGTGTATAGGAATTCTATTGATTTTTGAATGTTGAATTTGTATCCATTTATACTACTGAATTTGGTTATTAAATATAGAAGTTTTTCGGTGGAGTTTTTGGGGTTTTCTACATAGACTATCATGTCATCTGCAAACAATGATAATTTAACGTCTTCCTTTCCTATCCTTATTCCTTTTATTGCTTTCTCTTATCTAATTTCTCTGGCTAATGGTTCCAGAACTATATTGAATAAGAGTGGTGACAGTGGACTTCTTTGTCTTATTCCTGATTTTAGAATAAAAGCTTTTGGGTTTTTCCATTTAGTATGATGTTGGCTGTTAGTTTGTCATAGATAATTTTTATCAGGTTGCCATAAAGACTATCTATTCCAACTTTCTGTAGAGTTTTTATCTTGAATGGATTTTGTCAAATGTTTTTTTCTATATCTATTGAGATGATCGTATGGTTTTTGTCCTTGGCTCTGTTAAGATAGTGTATTACACTTATTGATTTGTATATGTTAAACCATCCCTGCATCCCTGGGATAAACCCTACTTGGTCATGGTATATAATTCTTTTGATGATTTGCTGCATTATGTTTGCCAGAATCGTATTGAAGATTTATAAGTCTGTGTTCATTAGGTAGATTGGCCTGTAGTTCTGTTTTTTGGTTGGATGCTTCTGTGGTTTTAGTATCAGGCTAATGCTTGCTTCCAGGAATGAATTTGGGAATATTGCTTCCCTTTCAATTTTATTAAAGAGTTTGAGAAGTAGCAACATTAGATCTTCTCTAAATTTCATATAGACTTCAGGAGGAAATTCATCTGGGCCAGGGCTTTTCTTTGGTGGTAAGTTTTTAATTACATCTTCAATTTAATTGACTGATATTAGGTTATTTAGAATATCTATGTCTTCTTGATTCAGCTTTCATAATTCACGTGTATCTAGGAATCTGCCTATTTCTTCTTTGTTTTCCATCTTATTAGGGTATAGGTCTTGAAGTAAGTGTTAATGATCTTCTGGATTTCTACAGGATCTGTTGTGATCTATAGGATCTTTCACTCTTTTCATTCTTAATTGCATGGATTTGAGTCTTTCCTTTTTTGTTAGATTGGCTAAGGGTTTGTCAGTTTTATTTAATCTTTCAAAGAACCAACTCTTCAATTCATTGATTCTTTGTGTTGTTTTCTTAGTCTCTATTGCATTAATTTCTTCTCTGACCTTTATAATTTCCTCCCTTGCTTTTTCTGGAAGATTGAGGTTCAACATTAGGTTGCTTATTTGAGCTCACTAGGTTTTTCTTATATGAGAATTCACCACTATAA
This sequence comes from Fukomys damarensis, assembly GCF_012274545.1. Taxonomy (NCBI): domain Eukaryota; kingdom Metazoa; phylum Chordata; class Mammalia; order Rodentia; family Bathyergidae; genus Fukomys; species Fukomys damarensis. The sequence goes on along the minus strand of NW_022900923.1, from coordinate 407,670 downwards.
ATTTCCCTCATAGAACTGCTTTCATTGCATCACATAAGTTCCAGTATGTTGTCTCGTTTGATTGTAGAAACTGGCTAATTTCTTCTTTAGTTTCATCCGTGAACCATTGGTTGTTCAGGAGGGTGTTATTTAATTTCCATGTGTTTATTATGAAGTTTTTGTGGTTTCTTGTGTCATTTATTTCCAGGTTCATTGCACTATGGTCTGATAATATGCATGGGCTAATTTTATTTCTTTGTATTTATTTAAGCATGTCCTATAAGCTAGTATGTGGTCTATTTTAGAGAATATCCCACGTGCAGTTAAGAAGAACATGTATTCTGATGTTGTGGGGTGGAACACTCCATAGACATGTACAAAGTCCATTTGTTCAAAAGTTTGGTCTAGTTTTTTTATTTGTTTGGTTAGTTGGTTTTGTTTTGCTGTATTTTTTGAGACAGGATCTCACTATGTAGTTCAGGCTGGCCTCAAACTCACTATGTAGCCCAGGCATGGCTTAAATTCACAGTGATCCTCCTATCTTAGCCTCTTGAGTGCTAGTACTACAGGCATGTACCATCATGCCTGGCAGTTCAGTTTTGATATCTCTTTGTTGATTTTTTGTCTAGTTGATCTGCCTATTTGTGATAGTGGGGTATTGAGATTCCCCACACACACATACAACTCTATTAGTGCTTATTTGATTTTTCATGTCTTTAATGTTTGTTTTATATAGTTGGGTGAGCTGGTATTCGGTGCATATATATTTATTATTGTTATCTCTTTCTCTTGATTGTTCCCTTTACAAATATGTAGTGACTTCTTTGTCTCTCTTAATCAGTCTTGGCTTGAAATCCACTTTGCAACAGAGTAGCTACATCTGCTTTTTTGCGGGTTCCTGTTGTATTGTTTTCCATCCTTTTACTTTCAGTCTATGAATTTCTTTTTAAATCAAATGTGGTTCTTGTATGCAGCATATTGTTGGATCTTGCTTCTTGATCCATTCTGCCAGTCTGTTTCTCTTGAGATGAAATGAGACCATTTATATTGATGATGATAACTGATATGTATTGAGTTATCCTGCATGTTATTTTCCTGTTGTTGGTTCCCTTTTTTCCTCTGTTTAATTACTTGCCTTGCCTGATATATTCCTTCTATTTGGGTTGAAATCCTCATCTCTTGCTAGAATGTCCTTCAGAACATTTTGGAGTGCAGGTTTGGTGGGCATGAATTTCTTCAAGAGTTCATTATCATGGAAGTATCTTATTTCTCCATCAATTTTGAAAGATAGTTTTGTGGAGTTCATCAGTCTGAACTGGAGGTTGTTTTCTCTTTTCACTCAAAGGTCTCCTGGACTTGAGGATTTGTGTTGAGAGATCTGCTGCGATTCTTATGGGCTTTCCTTTATAGGTGATTTGCTTCTTTTCTCTAACAGCTTTCAATATTCTGTTCTTGTGTTGAATTTCTGGAAACTTGGCTATTATATTCTTTGGTGTAGATTTTTTTATCATGGCTAATTGGAGTTCTAAATACCTCACTTGTCTGTATGTCAAATTCTTTATCCATGCTTGGGGAATTTTCTGCCAATACTTCTGTGAACAAGGGTTTTATTCCATTTGTGCTATTTCCTGCTTTTTCATTAACTCCCATCAATCTTGTGTTACTCTTCTTTGCATAATCTAGCAGCTGTTGGATTGATTTTTTGTAGTCTCTTGCCAATTTTAAGAAGTCTTTCTTTTCATGATCACTAACTGCAATCCTGTTTTCTATATCTGATAGTTTGTCCTCATATTGGCTCATTCTTCTGCGTATACTTTCAGTGGAAGTTTTAATCTCCTGGATATGTGTTTGAATCTGTTTCATGGATTTGATTTGTTTCCTATGTTGGGTGTTCATAGTTTCCATCATTTTCCTAAATTCCTCCATTTTTTTTTTTTCTGTATCTGCTCTAGATTCACTAACCATGTCCTTCATTTTGGTCACCATCGCTGTAGTTATCTGACAAATTATTTCTCTTTTTTCAGCTTTGAGTTTATTGGTACATTTTAGGTATACAGTACAGTTACATTCATCATTGGGATCTTGTACCTTTATATCAGAGGTCTTGGTTCTCATTTTTTCCCTTTATCCCTGCCCTCCCCTCACCCCCTCCTCCCTTCCCTATTTACAAATGCTTTATTTCCATTTTTTCATTTTCTCATTTTTTTTCCTTTTCCCTTTTTCCCTTTCCCCCTTTCCCCTGCCCTTCCCAATTCCCCTACACCTTTAGCCCTTTTCTTCCTATTTCACATTGTGAATTGTATCATTAAGATCTTATGTACCATTATATTTTTTAACACCAGAGAAACTATTCAGTATTTATACATGTGTGACTTGTTTATTTCACTTAGGAGTATATCCTCAATATGTATCCATTTTCCTATGAATGACTCTAATTTCTCATGCTTTATGGCTGAGTGGTATTCCATTTTATAGAAAAACCACTTCTTCTTTATCCAGTCTCCACCTGATGGGCAAATGGGCTGTTTCCAAGTTTTAGCTATTACAAACTGTGCTGCTATAAACATAGGTTCACCTATATCACTGTGATATGATTCTTTTAATTCTTTTGGAAAGATACCCAGGCTGGGTCAAATGGAACCTCTAGTCCCAGCTCTTTGAGGTATCTCCATATTGATTTCCATAGTGGTTGCACCAATCTGCACTCCCACCAACAATGGAGAAGGGTTCCTTTCTCCCCACAACCCCGCCAACATTTGTTATTGGTTGATTTTTTGATAGCAGCCATTCTTTTAGGGGTGAGGTGGAATCTCAGTGTTGTTTTCATCTGTATCTCTTGAATGACCAGTGAAGTGGAACATTTTTTCATATATTTACTTGATGCTTTTACTTGTTTGTCTGAGAAATGTCTGTTCATTTCAGATGCCCATTTTTGAATCAGGTCTTTATATTGGCAGGGGGGGGACTGATTGTTTTGAATTCTTTATATATTCTGGATAATAGTCCTTTGTCTGAGGAGCAGCTGGTAAAAAAATTTTTCCCACATTGTGGATTGTTTCTTAGTTCTGTTGATGGTTTCTTTTGCAGTGCAGAAGCTTCTTAATAAGATGAGAACCCAGTTGTTGATTCTTTCTGCTAGTTTCCATGCTACTGAGGATTTGTTCATAATGTCTTGTCCTATGCCAATGTCTTCAAAAGTTCTGCCTAACTTTATCTTCCAGCAAATTTAATGACTCTTTTTTAATATTTAGATCTTTTATCCACTTGCATGGTTTAGTGTATGGTGAAAGATAAGAGCCTAGTTTTAATCTTTGGCAGGTTGAAATCCAGTTTTTCCAACACCATTTATTAAAGAGGCTATCTTTCCTCCAGTGAGGATGGTTGGCTCCTGTGTCAAAGATGAGGTAGTTGAGTTCATCTGGAGTTGTTTTTGTATATTGCAATCTATTCCACTAATTTTCAGGTCTGTTTCGTTGCCAGTACCATGCTGTTTTTAACACATTGGCTTTGTAGTATAGTTTCAAATTGGAGATTATTATACCCGCTGCCATGTCTGTGTTGCCTAGGATGGCTTTTGCTATTCTAGCTCTCTTCTGGTTCCAAATGAATTTTTGGATTATTTTTTTTCTAGTTCTGTGAAATATAATGTTGGAATTTCAGTTGGCATTGCATTGAATCTGAATAGCAGTTTGGGTAGTATGGCCATTTTCACTATGTTGATTCTTCCTACCCAGAAGCAGGGGATATCTTTCCATTTTCTTATATCTTCTTCAATCTCTTTTTTTTAGAGTGCTGTACTTTTCATTGCAGAGGTCTTTTGCTTCTTTCATTAGATTGATTCCTAGATACTTCATTTTTTGGGATACTATTGTGAAAGAAATTGTTTTCCTAATTTCTCTCTTAGTGAGTCTGTCATTTGTGTACAAGAAGGCTATTGATTTTTGAGTGTTGACCTTGTATCCAGCTACTCTGCTGAAAGTCAATTAAGTCTAGAAGTCTTTTGGTGGAATTTTTTGGGTCTTCAATGTAGAGTATCATATCATCAGCAAATAATGACAGTTTAAATTCTTCCTTTCTTATCTTTATTGCTTTAATTTCTTTGTCTTGTATAATTGCTGTGGCTAATGTTTCCAGAATTATATTGAACAGGAGTGGTGATAGTGGGCATCCTTGTCTTGTTCCTGATTTTAACGTGAAGGTTTTCAGTTTTGGCCATTTAATATGATATTGGCTGTTGGTTTTTCGTAGATAGCCTTTATTAAGTTGAGATAAGACCACCTATTACAATTTTTTGCAGAATTTTTATCATGAATGGGTGTTGAATTTTGTCAAATGCATTTTCCTGCATCTACCAAGAGGATCATATATTTTTTGTCCTTGACTCTGTTAATAATATACTGTATCACATTTATTGACTTTTGTATGTTAACCCATCCTTGCATCCCTGGAATAAATCCAACTTGGTCAGGATGTATGATCTTCTTGATGATCCTCTGTATTCTGTTTGCTAGTCTCTTATTAAGGATTTTTTCATCTATATTCATTAAGAAGATTGGCCTGTAGTTCTCTTTTTTAGTTTGGTCTTTCCCTGGTTTGGGAATCAAAGTGATACTTGCTTCCAGGAATGAATTTGGAAGTATTGCTTCCCTTTCAATTTCATTGAAAAGTTTAAAGAGTAGTGGCAGTAATTCTTCTCTAAATGTCTTGTAAAAATTCAGCAGTGAATCCTTCAGGACCTGGGCTTTTCTTTGTTGGTAAACTATTAATTACATTTTCAATTTCATTGATTGTAATTGGGTGTTTAAAATTTTTTTATCTTCTTTGTTCAACTTTTGTAATTCATAAGTATCTAGAAATCTGTCCATTTCTTGTGTTTTCCATTTTATTAGAGTGCAGGTTCTCAAAGTGGGTATTGATGATCCTCTGGATTTCTATTGGATCTGTTGTGACTTCACCTTTTTCATTCCTAATTGCATGGATCTGAGCCTTTTCTTTTTTTTTTTTTTTTTTTTTTTTTGTTAAGGCTAGCTAAAGGTTTATTGATTTTATTTATTCTTTCAAAAAATCAACTCTTCAATTCATTTATTTTTTGTATCATTTTCTTAGTTTCCATTGCATTGATTTCTGCTCTAATATTTATAGTTTCCTCTCATATGAGTTTTGGGTTTTTCTTGCTCTTCTTTTTCTAGGAGTCTAAGATTCATCATTAGGTTGTTTATTTGAGCTCACTCTGTTTTCCTAGTGTGGGCATTCAATGCTATGAATTTTCCATGTAGAACTGCTTTCATTGTGTCCCATAGATTTCCTGTATGTTGTACTGGTATTATCATTTATTTGTAAAAACTGTCTAATTTATTCTTTAATTTCCTCTGTGACCCATTGATTGTTCAGGAGAGTGTTCAATTTCCATGTGTTTGTGAAGTTCCTGTGGTTTCTTATGCTATTGATCTCCAGCTTGATTGCATTATGATCTGATAATATACAGGGGATAACTTTGATTCCTTTGTATTTATTCAAACCTGTTCTATGAGCTAATATGTACAGCTGAAAAGAATGTATATTCTGATTTTGTGGGGTGGAACACTCTATAGATGTATATTAAGTCCATATGTTCAAAAGCTTGGTTCAGTTCTAGTATTTCATTGTTGATTGTTTGCCTAGATGATCTATTTGTGATAGTGGGGTATTTAGATCCCCCACTACAATTGTATTAGTGCTTATTTGGTTTTTCATGTTACTTAATATTTGTTATATAGTTGGGGCATTAATATTTGGTGCATATATGTTTATGATTGTCATCTCTTCCTCTTGAATTGTTCCCTTTATAAGGATGTGTAGTGGCCTTCTTTGGCTCTCTTAATCAGGTTTGGTTTGAAATTTACTTTGTCTGTGAATAAGGTAGCTACCCCTGCTTTTTTCTGGGCTCCTGTCATGTGGAGAATTGTTTTCCATCCTTCCACTTTCAGTCTGTGGGCTTCTTTTTGCACTAGGTGTGTTTCTTTTATACAACATATTGTTGGATTTGCTTCTTAATCCATTCTGCCAGTCTGTTTCTCTTGATTAGTGAATGGAGGCCATTGACATTGATGGTAATAACTGATATGTACTGTCTTCATGTTATTGTCCTTTTGTTGACTCTTTTTACTTTTTCCCCCCTCTCCTTTTAGTTTCTTGCCTTGCCTATTTGATTATCTCTGTTGGGCCTCATGGTGTTGTGACCTTCATTGTCTTTTTCTAGGATATTGTTTAGAATTCCTTGTAGTGCTGGTTTGGTATTCATGAAGTTTCTCAGGTGTTCTTTGTCATGGAAGTATCTTATTTCCCATCCATTTTGAAAGGGAGTTTTGCAGGATACATCAGTCTAGGTTGGAGGTTGTTTTCTTTTATGACTTGAAATACCTCACTCCAGGCTCTCCTTGACCTGAGGGTCTGTGTTGAAAAGTATATTGTGATTCTGATGGGCTTTCCTTTGCTTATGATTTGTTTCTTTTCTCTTACTGCTTGTAGTATTGTGTTCTTCCGTTGGGTTTCTGTGATCTTGATTATTATATGGCTAGGTGTAGATTTATTTTTATTGTGTCTAGTTGGAGTCCTATATGCCTCAGTTATCTGAATGTCAAATTCTTCCCCTCTGTTTGGGAAGTTTTCTGTCATTAATTCTGTGAACAGCTTTTTTAAGCCATTTGTATTTTCTCCTGCTACTTCATGGATTCCTATCAGGCTTATGTTATTCTTCTTTGCATCATCTAGGAATTGTTGGATCGATTTCTCATGATCCCTTACTGATTTTAAGAGACCTCTCTTTTCACAGTCACTCACTGCAATCCTGTCTTCTGAGATTCTGTCTTCGCATTCTTTTATTCTGCTGCTAAAACTTTAAATCGAGTTTTTAATCTCCAAGGTATCTGTTTGAATCTGTTTTGTGGATTCCATTTCTTTCCTATGTTGGGCATTCATTGTTTCCATTTCTTTCTTATTCTGGGCCTTCATGGCTTCTATCATGGTCCTGAGCTCATCTGTTTTTTTTTTTTTTTTCAGTTTCTGTTCTAAAATCTCTAATCATGACTTTCATTTTGCTCACCATCTCTATGGTCATCTGGGAAATTATTTCTGTTTTGAATTTTTCTAGAGCCTGATTGATCTGTTTTGTTACTTCATATGCTATGAGTTCAGGGTGTCCTGGTGGTTCACTATCAGACTTTTCATCCCCATTTGCCCTACTATTTGCCATTGGTGAACTGGAAGTCTTTCTTTGTGTCTTACTTAAGTGTTCTCTCATTTTTATTTTTGTTGTTGGGTTGTTCTTGGTTTAATTCCTGGGTTATTACTTAAATATTCCTGATACAGTTGCACTTTAGCTTTTGAGTCTGTAATGACTCATAGACTTCTCATTTTCATAATATCCAAGAAGACAACTCATTAAGTCACTCACAATCCTTTAGCTCAATTGATACAGTCCGCAACACAATAGGATCAAGCACAACTTACAAATTGACCACTTGTGGTTGTCATTAATCTATCACCTTTAAACCATATGAATTAAATTAAAATCAAGAAACAGCCCAAAATATGTTTGCAGTGAATAGGCTGTTCAATATAGCATCTTTACCATTTAGGCTGGGGGCTTAGCATTAGGACAAGAGGAGTAGATATGTAAAAGAATTGGAGAAGGTTTCAAGTGAAGCTAGAGGACATAAGATGACCATACAATCTTTAAGAAACTGTTAAAGTCAAAAGGTAAAGACAGAGTGCAAGAATAAGGACAAGAATATAACAACTTAACAGTAATAGGGGCTCACTTTCATTTAAAACTATTGACCCTTGCGTGAAGTAAAATGAGAGAAGAAAAGAACATAAAGAAAAAAGAAAAAATGATAGAAGAAATCTGAGTTAGGGCAGGAACAGGAACAGAAAGGAACGTAAGGGATAATATGGTGGAGCAAGAGACTGAGTTGGAAAAAGAGGACAGAAAAAAGAAAGAATTTGCAGAGTGGAATGAGGAAAAGAGAAAGAATTTGAATTTGAAGGGCCACTTTCAGACTATAAATCTGCTGTCATAGTATACAACATGCGCAGCCATGTGCAGAACTAAGTCCTTTGATCTCAGCTAGCTGATGGCAGACCCCTGAGATTCAGACTGATTTCAGGCTGCAAGGCCCAAATTGAGTTCCCTGACCTCCTGCAGGGTTGAACTCTGCAAAGTTCTACTACACATTCCCTCTGCCCTTTCTTTAAAGATGTTCAAAGTCTGGAGCTCAGAAAAATGCCCTTTATGACCACCTGTGCCTCTGCAGAGTGGATGCAAGGACTGGCACAATCAGGAGGCCTGAGAGTGGTGGGCGGTAGTGTTGCAGGGGTGCCCGCACAGCAAGCTAATCCTCACCAATTGGGCCCAGGCAGGGCGGAGGGAGAACAGATCTCAGAGCAGCTGTCCCAGACCTCCACCTTCCACCTTCCACCTTCCGCTGGGTGCTGGTCAAGGCCTGAGAAATTTCTGATTTGATTTTTTTCTATTTGATTTTTTCATATGTCTGCTTTTTTTACTTCTGGTGTTACCACTTCAAAGAGTCCAGATGGGTGGCATTCAAATTGTTCTGCCTCATTGCCCCCTAGAATTGCCTTTGGCCAGCTTGAAGTCTGGTGTTGCATCTTGCTTCCATGCCTTCTCATTTTCTTTTTTACTTTAATTCTTGGGTGGATACTTGTAAATTGTTTATGGCAGGTAGCTTTATTGCTAATCAAGAACTCTTAGGGAATGACTTCTTCTTGAGATCTCTTCCAGGGGTAGCTGGCTTTTGGATTTTGAGCCTGTAACAACATCCTACCTCTTCAATTTTGGGGGGGCTGAGAAGTTGCTGCCTATCTGACATAACCCTTGTTTCTTTGGCACTGGCCCATAGTGCTGTTTATGACCCTCAGGCAATCTCAGTCTTGTCATGCCAGGAAGAACAATTAATTAGAGCAGTGTGTCACTTTGGCTAAAGTAGTACAATAGCATCAAACACAGCCTAGAAAATTACAAACTGTGGTAAGTATTAATTTGCTGCTTTTAACCATATGAACTAGATTTGTGGTTATATAACAAAATCTAAAACCAGAAAATTGCATACAGTGAATATGCCCTCAAAATGGCAGTTTTACCCTCAGGGAAGAAAATTTAAAAGAGATTGTGGAGAAAAATAGATAAACAGAAGAGAAAGAGATTAGAAGCACGGGGAGAGGACAAAATAATATTACACAAAGTTTGGGAAACTGGTGAAGAAGACAGGAGGAAAAGAGAAAAGGAAGAAATAAAAATAACAGAGCAAAACAACAACCAAAAAGAACTAGAAACAATGTTCACACTCATAAAAACAAATCAAGGAAAAAAGTCCGCTTCAGAATGTGTCTCTGTTATCACTGGTAGACAAAGTGAGCAGACAGAGCCCAGATCCATGCTGATTAATCCCAGCAAGCCAGGAGTAGATTTATGGTGGTGGGGTGGTAAATAATTCCAGCCAGCCTGCACCTTTGATTCCACTTAAGTTTAGGCTGGTGTCTATGAGTTTGGAACCCAGGTTGTTCAGCCTGCAACACTCTTGTGTGTCTCCTGCCAGCTTGAACTCAGCTCCTTGACCTCCTGTCAACTTGAACTTGACTCCACTTCACCCTGATACTGGGACCCATTAGATGGAGTGAGCCTACAACTGCCCTGAGTTCTGAGCTCAGTTGGCCCCTCTCCAAAATGGGGACAGGCCAATCACCCTCTCCTGAGGGACACCTCAACCTGAATAACTTACTAGCCACTGCTATCTTCTGTGTCCACTGCTCTGTTCTACTGGTGTACTTCTACATGGAGGCCTCTGGAGTCACCAGTAGTCACCAAGCATCTGCAGGTTCAGGCTGTTCCCCCCACACAGCATGGCAGGGCTCAGGGAAAAAGTGCTACTTGCCACCTTCTTCTGCATTGAGACACCTCTCTTTGCTCTCCCCTTGGGCTTCGTTTCTCACTTCAGATCCTTTCTGGGTGTCAGAGACCCACTTCCCCCCTTCTTCCTTTCCTCATATTGCTATATTCCAGTATCTGGAGACCAAATCTGTGAGAGGCTCTTTCACCGCTCTTCTCTGGTTTGGTTTGTTTTGTCTTTGCTCTGTGGAGCCTGAGTAAAATATTTCCTCCTAAACAGAACATTTTCTTTATTTACTTTTTGATCTTCACAATCTCCAAATCACATTCTTCAGAGTTCACCATTTCCCAACTTTGACCTATTAGGCCATGGGCTTATCTAGAGCTCCTTCCCCAGGCTGCTGCCACCACCCTATGTTCCACACAGTGGAGCAGAAGGAGGAACACAGGGCTCACCCTGCTTCTCAGGAGAAAGCCAAGGTTTGACTGAACACCTGTCACCAAAACTTACAAAGCCTCACTGCCCATGCCCAGCTGCAGGATCTGCCACAAGCAGGATGGTAGACCTGAGCATACAGTACCTCAAGCATCCTGGGGCCATCTGTGAGAGAAAGGGACATATAGATGCAGGGGTGGATGGAGTGATTAAGACAGCTCAAGTGTGAAGGGCTCTAACTCAACAGCCTGTGATCTCCCCATTGCCACCCAGTAAACACTGGGCCCCCCTTTAAACAAGGAATTGGGTGAGCTTACATTTTTTGTTACCTCTCCACAGGTCACACAGAGCTTGACCTCACCAGTATCCTCCTGAGATTTGCACAAGAGGTAAAAGGAACAACACACCACGTGACCACAATTTCCTTGGCCCGGGGCCAGGTGGCCAGAGCAGAAGAACTCCTTGTCAAGGCTCTAAGCAAAAGGCAGCAGTGGGTTTTCCTGCAGAACTGCCACCTGGCAGCAGCATTTATGCCACAGCTTTGTGCCATTGTGGAGTCGTAAGCATTTTGTATTTATTTATAAGGGATCCAGTTAACTATCAAAAACATGCAGTAGCTTGCTGCCATGGTGCACACCTGTAACCCAAGTGCCAGAGCTCACAATATTGATAATACCCAAAAGACGCTGTAAGCAGTGCATGCTGCGAAGAGTTAACTCCCTCCATTGGTTTATTTTAAGAAGTGAGTCTGACTGAAGCTACATGATTCACAGAAGCATCTCATGAGCACTGTGGTAGCATTCAGGATAACAAGACCTCCCTGCTAATGGCCATAGTTGAGACCAGAGTAACGGCCTTTGAAGCTGTATAATATGACATCCATAGCGGAGGTTAGAGTAATCACACCCAAATTCCATTCCCACAATTAGTACCTTCATAGTTTGAAGGACAATGCTCTAATTACAACCATATATTTTGTCTGTCTCGCTTCCAATTTGAAAATGCTTTGACTTCTGTTTAAAGCCTTGCCTGTATTAGTTTCCATGGTAATTTCACCTACTGCACATGCACCTTTACCCTGATTGATGAATAATAAAATTCAGTAGAAGAAAAGGCCAGTGCCTTTTGCCAAAGAAGCATTGGCCATCCCAGTTTACACTTTCTCTTTAACTCTGTCTTAACTTTATTTTCAACCTCGAATCACACACTGGGCAGGAGGGGACTAGAGACTTACTACAGGAGTCTCTGGAAATTGGTATCCAACATGGGGAGGCTGAGGCAGGAGGATCACTGGCTTAAGGCCAGCCTGGGCTACATAGCAAAACTTTGTCTCAAAAAACAAAAATAAAACTAAACTGATTTCATTTTGATCATGCTACTGTGGTGTTATCTGTCACTGTGCAGACTTTAAGATTGTGTAGGTTCCAACACTCTTGGTAATTTTTGACTGAATCATTACTATGTTATTTGCCACAGCTCCTCTTCGATTTATTGAATGGGACTGCAAGAGTAGCTTAGTATGAAGAGCATACTTAGCACACACAGGCCTTGGGTTCAATCTCCAGCAGCACAGAGGAAGGAGATTGTTTAATGGTTCTCTGCTAGGAGGAAAAGCATTTCTTTCTCTCCTATTTGTTCATTTGTTCATTTATTCATATCACTATGAGCTCATTGGTCCTCATTTTATTCAATGGGTTATAATTGGTTACTAGCATCATTGTTTTGAGGTTCAGGTTCTCAGGTTTGAACAATGGAACCTTCATTTTGTTTTTAATTTCTAAGAGTTGATGCACTGTCTGCAAAATCTTGTGTAACATGAAAGCTCTTGTGATAAGATATCTGATACTCTTGAGTAAAAATTTTTTAAGGTCACACTCTTGAGCAAAACTATTTATAAACCCACTTCAAACAGATGCTGATTCAAAGAGCATGTTTATTTAAATGTTTACATTAAAATATTTATAAATTTTTTATTTTTCAGATTTAACAGGCCAGATGTAACCATAGACCCTGAATTTAGGCTATGGTTAAGCTCCAAGTCAGACAGTTCCTTCCCAATTCCTATTCTTCAAAAGGGTGTAAAGGTAGGAACAAGAAATAGCATATGTTAATATTGACTGGGAGCCCCATTTGAACGTAAGTCATCTTGCATTCTTAATCTAAATTGACAAGGATACTGATTCTGGTGCCCTAAATTGCTTTGTATGGACCTGTGCTGGGGACCAAGAAGGAGACTTTAAATCATTCACAATTCAGAGGTTTGTTTTCTCACACAAGGCTGCCAAGCTTCCAACTATTATAACCCAAAATACACAATTTATTTCCTCTTCTGGCCCTTTATTTATGTAGCTTTTTCTTATTTCTACTCCTCATTGTGATTCTCCATAAAGATCTCCCAGAAATCAGAGTGAAACTACTTAGTAAAAGATGATGGCCAAAGATTATGTGTGACTTCTTCTGATGCCCATCTTGAGGCTGAGTAGATAGCAAGACTTGGTCATCTGTGCTGACGGTGTCCACCTGGCCATGGATGATGTCCTCGCAGCAGAGGGGTTGAGCAGTTGTGTAGCTGAGTGCTGCATAGACAGGTGTGGACCCATCTATCTCTAACAGAACCAGGGTGGAAGAGAAGATGGTGAGGAGCAGCTTCTAACAGAGCCCCCACCAGCCCGGGGACAAGTGTGACTCCATGGAACTAGAAGTTCCTCCTGTCACAGTGCTCCTGCTGTCCTAGCTCCCTCCCCAGCCACCCTGCCCTAGGCACAGAGACCTGGGCCTGGGAGTTCAAGACTTGAGGGATCTGTGTGTCTCCCAGGGGCGGCAGGTTATGGCCTCAGTGAGCCTTTTCCTTTGGCCAGGAGTGGGGGGATTTTAATTGTTGCAAACAGAAACCTTTATAGGACTCTGTCTTTCAGCATTATCTACACAGACAGATGGCAGCTTTCTTAATACATAAATAAGAGCTCCAACAAATAAGTTAGGAAAACATTAACATCCCATAAAAGTGAGCACAGAATCAAAACGTCAATAAACATAGAAACAGCAAAAGTTCAGACTTTAGAGATCAGAGAAGCACAAATCAGACAAAGGAGATACCTTTGCTTGCCCTCAAACACACAATGTTTAAAAGCAGATGAGATGTTAATACTGTTAAGGTTCTGTGAAATAACATTCTCATACAATCTGACAAGGCAAACATCAGAGATCAACAGAAAGGATTGCTTTTATATGACTATGTATACATTATCTGGAGAGAAAGACTTAAAATTTCATACAATTTCAAGTTGCTCACCTCTAGGAAAATGATGCATTTATGCTGATGAAAAAAGAATACTGTCACCAAAGATGAAATCTCTCTCCCTCCCTGCCTCTCCTCATCCTCTTACCTCTCTCTTACCTTCTCCTACAGATATATTCCTAAAGGGTCGGGCACATACTGTCCCTGCTTTCAGAGATGGGAGAAGGACCTTCCCAAAAGAATTGATCACAAAGTCATGAAACAGTGCTGCATGAATTCCTTCCCATCCTTACACAATTAGGGCTTTTTGAACAAAGACAACAGGCAACCTGCATTAAAGATGTCTGAAAGGCAGCATGCTGAGATGGGATCTCTCATCTACCCAACATTTTCCCACTTCCCAGAGCCACTGGCTCCAGTTCTAAGGGTGATGGGGCAGAGAAGCTTCAGGGAATAAAATGAAAGGTGTTTGTTTATGTTCCAGAGAAGCTGTAGAAACCCAGAGACCTGGTCCTTTCCCCATCTTTTCTCTCCCCAATACCAGCCACTTTCTGTAAGCCCCATGACCCCCTCCATTCTTCCTGTGCAGGACACTTGAAGTGTGCCTGGCTCCCCATCACCCAGGTGGGGATAAATCGAGTTGCTGCATGCGTAAATAATCACTCTGATCCCAAATCTGGAAGTCTCATATTGACAAGTGTGCACATGCATGTGCGCACGCACACACACACACCCATGAACTTCCTTGCATATCAGAATAAGTATGTTTTCACTGCCATCAAAACATGCAGTAAGGCACCATGCATTCCAATACGGATGGCATGGGCCGTGCTGGCTGGGCCAGTGTCTAACCCTGCAGCCCTCAGCTGCCACTGACAGGTGAGTCTGCTTCCCCCAGACTCCTCAGTGCCCTGCTCCCTGTGCTGCAGAGACAGTCAGGACAACCCAGGGGGTCCATCAGATCAGCTTGCAGACAGCAGAAGGTTTTTCTTTGCCATGAACCTCAACACAGCCTCTCTCTTCACAACCTCCCTGTGTTGGCCAAAGCAGAGCCTACATCTGTACTCATATGACGTCTGTTCTCATCTGTCTCCAAGGTTGCTGTGGAGCTTCCCCAGGGACTGAAAAGCAACTTGCTCCAGATGTTTGGATACAGTGGTGGTGGAGAGGTGACAGAAGAGATATTTGAAAATCCTGACTATGGACAGTGGTGGAAAAAACTTTTATTCAGCCTGTGCTTTTTCAATGCTGTGATCAATGAGAGAAAAAATTATGGCACCCTGTGCTGGAATATAGCTTATAAATTCATTTCTTCAGACTTGGAGGTAAGTGTGAACTCTGCAAAACAAGCAGTAACATGTGTGACAGAATCAAGCTGGGAGCCTGCTGTCTGCACAAATGCCAAGTGTTGTGAAGGGACCCGAAAATGATTCTGCAACATGGCAGTAAGGGCTCACTAAACACAGACCTTGAAGCCAGCTTTTCTGGAGTTGAGTTAAAGCTCCTCCCCATCCCCCCAACGGTGCAAGCTATGGGGCCACAGTGTTCTGGGTCAGAGGGTAACAGTGAGTGTCTGCTGCCCAGTATCAGGGTAAGAAAGCTGGGGACAGCACTCGGAACAGCACCTGGCACACAGGCAGCACTGTGAATGCTTGTCAGGTTCTCATCACTGAGGCAGGTGACAGTGGTCATGGAGGTGAGCTTCTTGTCTTTCTCCGCACTGTGCATAGAGACTTCTGTCTGTGCTTTTCTGCAGGCTGATGGCAATGCTTGCTCACAAATTCCCGCCCCAGATTAATCTTGCAGTTGTGCTTCCTGTGCTGTCACACCTTTGGTCACATTTGCATGTGAGAGCAGATTTTAAAACGTTCCTAGGAAAACCTCTCTCTGACTCCTACCACCAAGACCCACCCGTGTGGCCCTCCTGTCTTCTGTGTCCTCTCCCTAAAGAAGGCCTTCCATTTCTGGCCCTGCTGACCAGGGTACCAGGCGCAGTGCCTGCCCAGGTTAGTCTAGGAGCCCAGCGTGACACAAACATGCCCAGACCTCTTCAAAGCTCAGATTTACAGTATTCCATACCTCAGAAAAAGGCAGTAATCTCCCCAGTTCATCATCTCAAATAACATTATTTTAATATGATGAAAATAATACACATAAACACTAGAGACTAATTTTGTTTGGGGCTTGAGATGTGAAAATTATATGTAAAATATTAATAGGATTCAGGAAAAGAATAATTATACTATGTGAACAATAATGTATCAGAAATTAATATACCATGACTAAGTTGGGCATATTCTAAGAATGCAGAAATAGCTCTATGTCTGGAAATCTGATCCTAATTTATAGGATCATCTCATCAGATGCAGAAAAGTGCCTACTGTGCAATAAAAACTCTAAAGTAATAAGATTATAGGGAACTACCTGTACTTGGAAAAGACTTTATTTTAAAAAGCAGCAGTGAGTATCATTCTAAATAGCCAAAAACTAAAACTGTGTCACATGAACTCAAATCTCAGACGAGGGTGCTGTGATCACTACTGTCAGTGTTGTCTCAGAAGTTCTAGCGAATGCAGCAAAATGGAAAATTTATAAAAGAGAATAAAAAAGAAAAAAACAGTAATAATGAATAATTCAATAACAAAACCAGTGATAAAGTGCATTCCTAATAGCTCATCATCTTGCTACTTCTACATAGTGACAGAGAAAATGAGTGGCTGTTGGGAGGTGCTGGTTTTATGGAAAAGGTCAGGTAAATGAGACACATTCTGAAGAAGCAAGGCCTCATGTACCTCCCGCAGGTTTCCATCAAGGTGCTGGCCAGCGTGCTGCAGAGGCATGCGGACCTGCCATGGGAGCAGCTGCGCTGCCTGGTCGGGGAGGTGGTCTACGGTGGCCGCATCACCGACCCCTGGGACAGACGGTGCCTGGACACACTGCTCTGCAGGTTCTGCAACCCAGAGGTGCTGAGAGATGACTTCACCTTCTCCGGTGAGGTGAGAAAAGGATGCATCTCACATTGACCCATTATTTCTAACTAAGCACTGTTTCATTATTTAAAATAGTACCTACTAAACTCTCATGTACATTTTGATGGCTTTCATGAACAATATTACAAAAATAGTTTACCCACTGCTCCATTAAACCCTGCATCATGCAGGGCCACCATGAAAAGAACAGTAAAGAGAAAGCAACACCCCAAGTTCCTGGGGTGGAAAGCACACAGCCAAGGTGCTAATGCTTCTCAGTCAGTGCTTGAGACAGCCTGGGGACAGGCAGCATCCCAGGTCACAGGTGGAGAAGCAGGTGCACAGGGTGCAAGCAACAGAGCTAACAAGCAGCAGGGCTAACTCAGGAACCTGTGGGCTGCATCCTCACATGGACCTTGGCCCTGTGGAGGGACCTGCAGTTAGACCCGGCACCAGGCCTCAGATGCTGCAGCCCTGCCAGCACTGGGCCCGGTTCAACCTGCTCAGCATGGGGACTGGGACGGGAGAGGAGCATGGAGGCTGAGAAGGAGGTGCCTGTAGTGTGTGCTCAGGCATGGGCCGGGCTCTGCTGAGGCAGAAAGAGCTGTAAGGTTTTTAAGATGGCCTTCAAATAAAACTGTTTAAAACAACATGTTAGTTTAGAGTCTAAAGTCAGCCCTTAAGAGAAAATAACCCTTGAAAATCCTTTAAATTGCCTGCAAAGTACAAAGTACAGGACTTCTGGGCACAAGTAAGGTAGCAGCATGCAGTGGCATCAGCAGCTCTGTCCAATGACAGATATACCCCAAAATCCTATATTTCCATCCTCCCTTTGCTTTGAAACATTGGAAATTTTGACACTCAACTTACTGCTTTCTCTTCCTTACTGTCATAACCCTACCTCCTTTTACTAGTGACTGCTGTGTCTTGCTTGTGGCCTCATGAACACTTTGGGGCTTTCCTTGAAGACATCGAGAAAACTGCCCCTGCCCACTTTCCTGGCCATATGAACAAGCGTTGCTTCTTTGTCAGTGGCTGGAAGTTCTTAACATTTGTGACAAGCAGCTTTGTGCCACTGTGACAAATCCCTGAGATGATCAACTTGTGAGGAAGACTGGTTTATTGTGGTTCACGGTTTCAGAACCAGTGGTCATTAGGCAGAAGTGTGGTGGGAGCACTCAGTAGAGGAAGTACCCTGTGGAAAAGCAGAGAGAGAGAGGGAGGATGCCCCAGACATCATTTTCTCCCACCAGGCCCCACCTCTTAAAGGTTCCAACCCCCCACCATAGAGATGCGGGCCAGGGAACAAGCTTTCAATCATGGCCTTTGGGGGACATTTAAAATCCAAAGTACAATATTATTTCCATTCCTTCTACATGTTTTGCTGCAAAAAAAAAAAAAAGACATGATCAGCTTTATTGTACCCATCACCTGCAGATGTATGTCACTGAGCAATGGCTGACCAGAGTCATCTCAGCCTTTAGATGATTTTCCCCTTTCTTTCTTTTCCCAGGAGTCTATATAAATACATGTTGTGTGTGCTTTACAGTGCAGTGGGCACAGATGTTCCTTGGGGTCATGTGTTTTAGAACATACTACATACAAATAAGAAGGGTCCTCTGAGTAGTCTTCTGGAGAAATGTTGTGTTCAGCATTCCTGAAAGTGCCGTCTCACACAGGCGAAACTAAGTGGCTAGCTTTTCAGATATGTCAGCTGGTGCCCAGATCTGCAAGCTTCCAGGACTACATACACATTATCCAGTCTGTACCTGACGAGGATGCTCCAGAGATCTTAGGGATGCACCCCGAGGCCACACAGAGCTGCAGGGAAGCCCAGGGCCTGCAGTTCACAGATGGTCTCATTGCCATGCAGCCCAGCACTGCCACAGTCACGCTCGCGATCAGGTGAGAGCACACAGGGAACTGCTAGGTGGAGATTGTTCAGTGTTCATGTGGAAATGCAGCGCAGAACTTACAGGAGAGCATAATCTACACAGTAGAGAACTCAGATTCTCCACATGATGCAGAAGCAAGCACCGCATACACACTTACCAAGCATGCATAAAGCTTTGTTGAGTAAGGGGCTGAACTGTATTTGGTGGGTGGTATTTTCAGATGCATTCGTTCCTATATGACTTGTATCTATTTGCTCCCTTGAGGTGGGACCAGTGATGGGTCAGGAGTGAAGGGGACCTGTGAGCTGTACTCCCATGGCTGTGTGCAGGATGTGTGCTTATCCAGCCAGCTACTGAGTGATTCAGATGGTACAACACATGAACGCCTAGACCCTAATTGTCCTCCTGTGCCTCTAGAGTAAGATGAAGTTTGTTGATGCCAGAACAGTGGTTTGGCTGCCAGGGGAACAGAGGGTTCTGCTATTTCATGCCCTCGCAGGGCCGGATGTGTCTGGGATCTCCTGGGGTGCACAGCTGCTCAGGGACAGGTGGGGCATGTGCCCCCTTCCTCC
Organism: Fukomys damarensis; assembly: GCF_012274545.1. Taxonomy (NCBI): domain Eukaryota; kingdom Metazoa; phylum Chordata; class Mammalia; order Rodentia; family Bathyergidae; genus Fukomys; species Fukomys damarensis. Next base: position 388,695 of record NW_022900923.1, on the reverse strand, counting down.
CAAGTCTGGGCTTACCCAGCTCCACACTTGGCCCCTGAGCATGAGAAAGCCGTGAGCCCAATCTGACATCCGACAATGTCTGCATCTGCAGGGTGCTCAGATCTGCTGAGCTCCTCATGCCCTGACACTCAGCCTGGAAATCTAGGTCTGTGTCTGGAAGTCTACCTAAAAGTCTTTGAATAATGTTTAATTCCATTTATAGACTTAGTCAAGCATTTTCAAATATATTAATATGCTTTATAAAGTTAATGTACTGCCAAGGATTTAGCTCAGCAGGTCGGTGGCCTGCCTTGCAAGCGCAAGGACCCGACTTCAATATCCGGTACCAAAAAAAAAAAGATGCTAAAGTTAATGTACTGCTGTTGCCTGTCTGCCAGACCTTCTCAAGTTTTCAGTAATTTTTAGAAATCTAATAATCAAATACAGTAGCTCTTAAACCTCTTTATTCACTTATCTATATAATTTAGCTGTGTTTATATTAAATCCTAAATTTAAATCACTTTCTCAGTTACCCCCTGTAAAGTGTAGTCACAAGACTGACCTGTAAGGTTTAGGAGGCCTAATTCTCTTAGCATTACAGATATTTTAAATAACATCATTCCTTGACCACAGTTTTGATTCTGTTAATCCTAGTTACATGTAATTCTGAATCTCTCAAAATTTGAAAGTTATTTAGCATACATCAATTTTATCACATTGCATGATTTTTTTGGTTTGACTTTCCAGTTTGTTTGTGGTCAGAAAAGAAATAAACATAGAGTTTAACCAAAATATGAATTAATTCTTATTGACAGTATTGACAGGATGCCCTGAACTATTTATCGTTATTGTCAAGATAACAGTAATTCTGTAATTCTATAAAGTGATCACCTCACCCATGTCCTGAATTCCAGTTATATTTTATCTATTACTTCTGAGTACAGATTGAGTTTTACATTTCCTTGGACCTTAAAGTGTAGTGATTTTTTTTCCATGTACTTCTGAAACCTTTGAACCATTTAGAATTCTTCACTCTCTTACAGTTTCTTCCTATCCCTCTGACCAAAATTTATATTAAACTGACATCTAGGCTAGGGTGGGCTAATGATAGAACTCTTGCCTCACATGCATGAGGCCCTGGACTGAAGCCCTGGGTTGGATCTGCAGCAACACAAAATAAAATCAGTGACATGGCTGAATTCTGGAGGTAGCTTGTGGCTTGGGTTGGCAGTTTGGCCACAACAGCCAGTGTCACCCTATAGATATAGTACAGAGATAGCTGAACTCCCATTTCACTGATGGAACAAATACATACTGTTTGCTTCCTCTAAGGAAAGCTGGCTCATGCACAAAGAATCCCCAGAGGATCTTGGAAACTCCTAGCAGATCCCCAGAGTAGCAGATTAGCTTTTCTGTAGACCCTTTGTCTAATGCCTGGGTCTACAGTGTTAGCATCCCCCAGCTAAAGCAGCAAGACATGAGATAGTTGTAAGAGAATGCGTGGAACAAGCACTCTGAAAATGTCTGTCCACATGCCATAGGTCATCGAGGCAGGAGGTGGTGACCCTGAAATGCTGCTGTAGGAAGACCTACCTTGAAAGATCTACCATCCTCCTCATAGCTAATACATTTTGACTTTGGGAATTATTTGAAACCAAATTGGCTGACTTCTACTGAAAGCCAAAACTTTAAAGTCTGGGGCAGAGTGTGATGACTGAATAAAGAACACATCACTGCAGGTGGATTTCACAGCTGGGAGGCCGTGTAGTTACAGCAAAAAGATCCTCAGGCACAGAAAGGGATGCCTACTGGGCCGTGAGGATAGCACCAGGCATGTGGGTGCAAGCAGAGTTCCCAAAGAGAGGGGACTCTGGAGAGGTGTGCCACTCACCCAGTGCCTCACCCACCTGTCACTGCCCTGAGGGACACACAGAGGACATATCCAGAGTCAGTATGGGACCCTTCTTAGGCAGAGGGGTGGACATTTCAGCAGGAAACTCTAAGAAGGTGTTTTGAACACACATTTCTTTGTAAATGTCACTGTGCGGAGAGAATGCACGGTGCCCTGGGCCTCTGAGAGGACAGCTCTCACTTATCCCCTGTTCCTTTGCAGACCTGAGCAAAGCCCTGACATGCTGGTGATGGAAATCCTGTGTGACATTCAGGCACAGCTGCCCCTGGCAGTGGAGAAGGACAACGGGGCTGTAGGTGCCACCCTGGGCACCCTGCAGGCCCTCCTTGCCAGTCCTACTTGGGAGTCTGTCTACAAAAACATGTCTGGTGAGGATGGCGTGGGAGCAGTGACAGAGGGAACAGAGCTGGTGTCAGGAGAAAGGCAAATACAATTCAGAAAGCCCACACCACCCAAAAGCTTGAAACAGGAAGGCTAGATCTCTGCATCCATATCTTTCCAAGGCAGAGCAGCTGAATTCTGGGACTAGAGCAGGTTTCTAAGTTTAACAAGTATATTATAGCCATTTAAAATGGTTATTTTGGAACTAAAGGTTAAGCTATGGCCTATCAAAATATGGGTTATAGTCACACCCATAATGACATTTGGTCAGTTACGTACTACATCACAACAGTGGTCCCAAACGGCCAGTTGTGTCACCAGAGGCTGCAATCTCTGGTCAAGACATATGAAATTCCCTATGTCCCTCCATGCATAGCCTCTTTTTAATCTGTAAGATACCATAATTTTATCTTTCTCTTTTTAAACATTCAGGCCATGATCCACTAATTCATTGTGTCTTGATAACGTTTCTGAATCAAGAAATTGGACGCTTTGATAAGTTATTATTTGTCATACATAAATCTTTAAAAGATCTTCAACTTGCTATAAAAGGAGAGAGCACCCTAACTCAAGAACTGGAAGAAGTGTATGACTCCTTTCTCAATACAAGAGTGCCTTTAATGTGGCAGGTACACAGCTATTATTTCCCGTCTACTTATTTGCTTGGAATAAATGTCCAGGTTCCAGGGAATGGTTAAGTTCACTATGGTACACCATGTGATGAAATATTGTGTAATTATTAAAAATGCTGACATACTTTTGATATGAATATATATTAATATCCTCTTAGAAGGTGATTAATTTAAATTTATCTTAGAGATGTTTATCAGAGCTGTTTAAAATGGCATAATCTGAAGAGTATAGTAGGAATCTGGTTACATAAACAATAGTTTATCCAAATGCTGAAGCACATGTTTATAGGGAAAGTCTCAAAAATGTCTTCACACTTTTTTAAAAATTGAAAACCTATTTTAAGGGTTGTATTAACATATATGCCCATGTAAGCATCTGTTTGACTATAAAAGCACATATGTTTTAGATTCAGGAAACACAAAGATTTGGAAGGAAAACAGCTAACAGTTGCTATTTTGTGTGAAGGGGACTCTTGTCTTCTGTGTGGGGAAAGAGGCTTTAATTTTCCAGTCTCTATCTTATTATACTATTTTCATCCTTTATCACTTATGTTTAAAGTTTTAAACATTTTCAAAGACTTTATAAGCCTTTTCTTCTTTGAACCAATCTCTCAATGAAAGCATCTGAAATACTTGATTTAAAAAAATTTTAAGGGTCCCAGGATTTAGCTCAGTGGTTCTGCTGCCTGTCTCACAAGCGCAAGGACCCAAGTTTGATCCCCAGAACCAAAA
>NW_022900923.1:365992-384570 GCF_012274545.1 Fukomys damarensis | reverse complement strand
CCAAAAAAAAAAAAAAAAAAAAAAAAAAAAAAAGATGAATGTAGGGGGCTGGGGATTTAGCCCAGTGGTTCTGCCTGCCTTGCAAGTGCAAGGTCCCAAGTTCGATCCCTGCTACCCCCCCAAAAAAATATTTTTTTATTGAGCCATTGATTTAGATCAGTGGTGCTGTGCCTGCCTCACAAGTGCAAGGTCCTGATTTCAATTCCTGACACTGGAAATAAAATTAAATAAAAATTTCTTTATAATAGGAAAGAAGAAGTCAAATTACCAGCACCACTGTCTAACTTCCCCATGACTCAGAATTGAAGCATCCAGACACAACTACTGAATGAGATCAGGGATCAGGGATCCATTGAAGTTCAATATTAGAAATTTGAAAAAGCCTAGTGATTTAGTTTGAGAGAAGGAAAGAACACACTGGCGTGGAGCCCTCACAGAGAACAGTTAGCTCAAGAACAGAGGAGTAAAACATCCAGCCAACATCCACGTCCAAGTAGGCACAGCTAAGAAAAGCCTGAAGACCAGCTCCTGGACATCCACCCTACAGAAGTACCACAGGCAACAATGAAAGTACCACAGACACCACCTACAAAGGGCACAGCAAAGGCACACCCCTATCAAATATATGATGTTGACATGAAGAGAGCAGCAGCCACAGAGGTTGTACCCCATACATTACACTGTTAACAACACAACATCTAGAGAATATTCCATCCAACAACTGCAGAATACATTTTCTTTTTAGCAGCTCACGGAACTTTCTGCCAAATAGATCATACTTCAGGTGACAAAGCAAGTTTTACCAAATACAAAAAAAAGAAATAATTTTATGCATCTTATCAGATCATAATGGAATGGAATGAAAAGCAAGAGGAACTATACAGACACATGGAGATTGAATAATACAATTTTTCTCTTTCAAAATTTTAATTATTAGTACATGCTTATGATGATACATTCATCATGGGGAGTTTGTACATGTACATAAACATGTTATATACATGAATAATACACTTTGAACAAACAGCCATTGAAGAAATCCAGGGGGATTTTATTTTTTTGTACCAGGGATTGAACTTGGGACTTTGTGCTTACAAAGCAGGTGGTGAAACCACTGAGCTAAATCCCCAGCCCTCAAGGGGGAATTTTTTTTAATTCTTATAATCAAATGAGAATGAAAACATTCCAGAATCTGGGCAGTTCTAAGAGGGTAATAGGTGAGTGCCTAAATTTAAAAAATCAGAGATATCTTAAATAACTTAGAAAAGTAAGACCAAGCCAAACTCAGAACTCATAAAAATAATAAAATCAGAATTGAAATTAATGAAATAGAGACTAAAAGAACCATAGGAAGGATTAATGAAACAAAGATTTGGTTATTTGAAAAGATGAATAAGATTGATAAACCCATAGCCAAACTAATCAAAAGAAAGAAAACATATTAATACAATTAGAGGTGAAAGAGGGAGTATTACAATGGATACTACTGAAATCTACACTTGATCTTAGCCAAAAGGCTGAGAAGCAATTATATACTACTGAAATCCAGAGAATCGTTAGGGACTATTTTGAAAATTTACAATCTAATATACTGGAAAAATCTAGAAAAATGGATAAATTTCTGGACACAGATGGCCTACCAAAATTGAACCAGGAGTCTAGACAGATTGGTAACAAGTGGTGTAATTAAAGCAGTTATAAAAAGTCTCCCAAGAAAGAAAAGCACCGAACTGGACAGATTTACTGCTGAATTTTACCAGACCTTTAAAAAAAAAGCTAATACAAACTCCTTTTGAACTATTCCATGAAACTGAAAAGATAGCATTGCTTCCAAATTTATTCTACAAAGCCAGTATTACCCTTGACATTAAAACCTAACAAGGACACAACAAAAAAAGAAAACTAAAGATCTCTTCATCGATGAGCATAGATGCAAATATTCTCAATAAAATACTTGCAAACTGAATTTAACAACACATTGTTTCATTATAGGAATGCGAGGATGGCTCAATATACACAAATCTATAAATGTAACTACATGAATGGAATCAAGGATAAAAATCATATGATCCCCCTTCTTTCCTTTCTTCTACCTCTCCCAGAAGGGAATGGAATTAATATGAGAAAATGAAAAAGTCTTTGTAGATGGGGGGGCCGCTGAAGGGAGGGCAGGGTAATGGGTAAAAAATAAGAGCCAAGATGGATTTATGTAAAGATTCAAATTTCTGATGATGTATGACATTATATTGTATACCTTAGTAAGTACATGAAAAAATATTCAATTTTTTTAGACTAAGGAAATGCTAATCAAACTATATTGAAGGCTGGTGATTTAGCTCAGTGGTGCCGCCTGCCTCGCAAGCACAGGGTCCTGAGTTTGATCCCCGGTACCCAAAAAAAACTATGTTGAGATTTCATCTCAGCCCAGTCAGAATGGCTACCATCAAGAATACAAAATATAATAAATGCTGGCCAGGCAGAGATTAAGAGGAGATCCTGTTTTACACTGTTGAAAATATAAATTAATACAGCCATTTTGGAAATGAGTATGGCGGTTCATCAAAAATAGAGCTAACATTTGATCCATCTCTACCACTCCTGGACATATGCCTGTAAGAATTAAAGTCAGCATGCTATAGAGATACCTGTATATCCATTCTTACTGTGGACCGATTGACATTAGCTAAGCTGTGGAAACTCTAGGTATCTACCAACAGGTGAACAGATAAGAAAGTGTGACGTAAGAAAGTAAAGGGAGGTGCAGGGCCCTCATCCAGCTTCACGGCTCTGCAAGAGCTCTGGCTCTGAGCACAGAGGAGCTCATGACCGGATCCTCCTTCTGTCTCCCATGTGTGCCTTCTGTGCTCAGAAGCCCCAGGGTTGGGCATGGAAACTGGCACAAAGACTTGCAGCCCACCTTTGGGGGGTCCCACAGGTGCTCTGTAGGAGGAGCAAGAAATCCATCAAAATTAGCCAAGCAGACTTGAGAACGAGGTACCAGGACTAAGCATCACAGCAAAACACAAATGGTGCATTGACCCAAATGCTGTGATGTTGATATCAGGCATGGATTATAATGTAACAGCCACTGTATTTAAAGGTAGAAAAAGATTTGAACCAACTGCACTGCTTTAGAGAACAGGAATCCATCACAAATGGTAGAGCTTCCAGAAATGAAAACCCTAAATGTAGTGGACAGGAGATTGTGAATCAGTGAATTTGTGTGGTAGCTTAAAACACAGAGCTGCAGCCCTCACACACTGAACCCTGAACCTGAGAGGGCAGAAACTGGCGACTTCGGGGACACTTGCTCTGGTGCCCTCCTGACCAGACTGGAGACGATGGGCAGAGCAGTGCCACTTACTGAGGAGTTGGCATTAGCTGTAGGCAGAGCCAGGCTGGGGATGCTGAGCTGGGCCACCCAGCCAACTGTGCAGCCTGATGGGACAGCCAACTTTGGACAGGGAGAGCAGGGAACTGTGGAAGAGCCCGGGGAAGGATGCAGCGAGGAAGTGTACAGCTCCAAGAGGCTTGAATAATCTCAGAAGAAGCAGGCATGGAGCTCAGTGCTACTCAGCCAGCTGCTTCAGTGTCTCCAACATAGAGTAGAAACCGCTGCAGATCTCTGATGAAGACAAGTAGACATGGGGTATGGTGTCCTCCTCAGGAAGCCTCTGTCAGTGGGAGGGGCAGGGGCAGCAAGGACGTCCTCCCCAGACAGGGAGGGAACCAGCGCCCAGCAAGGGAACCAGCCAGGGGGCAGAGGACAGGGTGTGGTAGCAAAGCCAGCTGCCCCACTGTACTCAGAAAGTTCCCAGGGAGAGGGTGCAAGGACCTGAGGCACACACTGCACACTCTGGCCAGGTGAGCCTTCCTGCCCTGGGTGACCCAGACTCTGTGCTGCAGGACGTGGCAACTCTGTGGGGGGCTCCTCTTGGCAGCTGAGCCTGTACTGAAGTTCAAAGAAATGTAAATAACCCAAAAGATCTACAGAAAATGACTGTCTCAATTTTTAAAACTTTTATCTTTATTATTTTTATGGTATATGTTTGCAGTAAATGATGAGTGCTTTCCTCATGGGGAGTCAGTGCATGTACATCACGTACCTTGATTCTTTATTCATCCCCTTCCTGTCCCCTCAGCTCTTGGTCCCCTTTCCCATGTTTCCCTGTCTCCCTGTTTCCTATGATCTATCTTTTGTTTTTTATACTTCAGGTTTCTCATGTAAGAGAAACCATGTGATATTTAATCTTGTGAGTCTGATTGATTTCATTTAACATTATGGTCTCAAGGTGCATCTGTTTTCCTACCAGTGACTCAAGCCTAGCCTTCTTTATGGTAGAGTAGTACTCCACTGTGTAATAATGTGGCTGCCTTTAAACCCAACAGAAACAGGCATACAGGTCAAGCAAGCCTCTGAGCGCCTGGGTGGAGGACCTCAGCCAGCGCCTGGACTTCCTCGCCACCTGGGCTCAGGCAGCCCACACAGCCTTGCACTGCCGGTAGGAGGGGCTGCTGTGGCTTGTTCTGTCTGGGTTCCCTTGGAACACGGGGACAAAGGAGGGAGACCCATGCCTTCCTTCAGGGTGGTAAAACAGAGTGCCCAGCTGAACCCTTCCAAGGCAGCTCTGTGTTGGGACAGAAACGACAGCATGCTCAGGGCACCCTGGAAGAACAAGAGTCAGCAATGGGTTTGGATGGGACAGATGTGGGGGAGAGGCTGATTGCCCAGGGGTGATCCACAGAGAGGCTGGCCCCGCTGCCCATGGTCCCATCCTGAGTGTCAGGACTGATACAGACAGGGGCCAGCGTGCTGGGAGTGCTGAAGTCTGTGCCCAACAGCCATAAAGAGGACCCTTGAGGCCCAGCCCAGCATCCTGCCACCCCAGCCTCAACCCCCTCAAGCTGTAGGACACTCTTGTGTCCATCACAGAGCATGGTGGGTTAACAGGGAGGTGGAGGCCCTCACCTGCCATCCTTCTCACACCCCCAGGTACCTGAAATTTATCACCTCTTGGAAGCAGGCTGCTTATCCAGCAGCCCCCAAGTCCAGGCCCCCTGCTGACCAAGGCAGCAACCCCTGGGAAGCATTTCCCAAGAGATACTGGCTTCTGGCCTCCTTCTTCCCACAAGGTGAGCCTGGGCACTGTGCATGGGATGCTTTCCACTGCCACTGGCCCACCCAACCTAGGCCTAGAACTGGGCCTGACGCACCTCCCCATCCCTGTCCTTATCACCCTGAAACACCTGAAACAGACCCCACCATCGAGCATCCCCAGTGCCTTGGCAGGGCACTGGCCCCGAGGCATTGAGATCAGTGGCCAACGCTGGGCCCTAAGGCCATAGGAGAACCCTGGGCTGGGCACTGAACCCCAGGCAGACCTGGTCAGTTAGAGATCAGGAGACAGCTTGCTGGGTTGTGTGGGTGTGGTCCTGTGCAGGCCCCTCCCCGTCCCTGGGACAGGAAGGGCTGTCCTTGCCCTGTAGCTCTCAGTAAATATCTGGAGTGAGCCTGGCATTTAGCTTAGTGGTTCTGCTGCCTGCCTCACTAGCACAAGGACCCGACCCAAGTTCGATCACCAGTACCAAAACAAACAAAAAAAACCCCAAAATCTGGAGTGCATGGCCTGCATGAACTCATGTGTGACTCCGTGCTGGTGGAGTCCAAATGGGGATGCTGCTCCAGGGCACGGAAGGCCACTAAGGAGTGACGTCCAAGATGGCCATGAAGCAGACCACAAAGCCCATCAGAGAAACAAAGTCCATTACGGCAGATTGCAAGGCTGCAGGGAGGGTGGTGCAGGTTGGGGCTGGTAGAAGCTGATGGGCCAGGAAGTAGCCAGGAAACCCTGCGCTGGACTGCAGCAACTAGGTGGCAAGAACCCTGGAATGCAATCACCCCAGAGTTGTAGGCAGAAAAGAAATGAGGCTCTAAAGCAACATTTTTATTTTCAACTTTATTTCCAACTTAAAACTTCATTGTAAAGCTTATCAAATGTTTCAAAAGCAAAATTTAAAACAAACTGTAGGTAATGTAGAAAAATGCAGCCCTCTCTTCCTTGCCAAGGAGAGAACGGAAACCCCTTCCATCCCACCCCAGCCTTCACGGTAGGTCCAGCACAGAAAACACTGCACACCACTATAGCACCAGGAGGGAGGAATTAAAACAGCAAAGAAAAACATGCTGACACACAAAAGCACTAGTAAGGTACTGACAGTTCCACCAGGACACAATACTAGACTAGCAAACCAACCTTGGGATCACATTCAGGGACTAAGTCACACACACTTCCAATTGCAGAGCGGGATGAGCACTGCATTTGCCAAGGGCTCCTCCACTGTGTGCGTTCTCCTGTGTAACACGTGGCACATGCACTACATTTCCCTGTACTTAAGATATAGGGAATGATTCAGTTTTGAATATAGAAGTTTAGTGAATTTGCTACTGTTCAATTACAAGACAACCAATAATGAATAAGGCTACAACAACTTCATTATAATTTAATGGCTAAAGCTACCTTATACCCATCTATTAAACAAATTTAAATCCCTTGGGTTGTTTTTAGATAGCACTCTTTTACCAGAAGTAAAATTTTACAGATATAAATGGTACATAAAATACAGATTAGACCGCATGAGATAAACAGTAGCAAAACACCGCTGAATTTTAAAAGTAAAAAAATATATAAAAATATTAGCCTAAAGTGGCAAACTTTCAAACACTAATATGTAAAAATGTTTAAATAGTGATGTTCCTCCAAAAATATATATTTATTCTATTTTTTCTATTTGCAACAGTGTATAAAGGCAACCATGACCTACAGTTGAGGTAGCAAAGCCAAAAATCACAAACTCTGGGTTAAGAAAAATACCTTTCCTATGTTTTAACAGCATCTTCTATACAATATTAAGTGAATTCTAATTGTTTCAAAACTTCTAATTCACATGTATTACTTTATAAAACAATTTTAAATACTAAAAATGTTAAAAAGCTATTACATTCTGACATTTATCTTACAATGAAAACACTGTACAAAAGAAATCTGCAGCTACTGTATATTACATACAAGTAAGCTATTTATTTACACCTTTCCAATGCAGGTTTAGAAGCTGAGGTTAAGACGATGACTGTACCATCTCCCTGCAACAGCATGCTGCCTGCACCACTCCTCATACCTTCAAACCACACAGCTAGGAAATGCTTTAAAGAGAAAGGAATGGAAGTTCTATTCTCTTAATGCAGTGAAACAGAAATGTATTTTAAATGCAACAGTGTTTTAACAAAAAACAGCTAGCAAAAGGAAATATATCAAAATTTGAAAGGAATCAAAAACTATGAACATTAATAAGAGTATTTTTTCAATGCATTTATAAGAAAAACTGTCTTCAGATTTGTAAGGGTTGAAATTTTCCTGTTAAGATACACAGTCTAACATTCTTATTTGTGTTTTTCCTTACACTGTTGCAATTTAAAAATAAACAGGGCTCCACGAAAGACCTGTTTGGCTCGCCCGTCCGGCACGCACCCGGCTGGCCAGGTGGGCAGGTGGTCAGTACACGCCGGGCAGCAGGCGGTATGGCACACACTGGCAGTACCGCTCCCAGGCCAGCCCGTACTTCCTTCGGCACTGCTGCTCGTCCCGTGCCTCCCGGTGCACCAGCAGCATGGCAAAGTAGACCACGTAGAAGTACGGCAGTGCATGCTTAAAACCTGCAGGTGAGAACGCAAACAGGCTGAGGTTTTTCTTGTCATGACACTGTGTTTTCTTCCTGCTTTTCCCTAATTCTCTAGGAACCAAAGTTTTCCAGAATCTAAGTGCCCTGAGTCATAAATTTAAAGTTCCATACTCTGCTGAGAAAAAACACACTTGGGCACAGTTTAAAACTCAAAAACTTTACTTTTAGAAGCTTAAAGTTAAAGCTGCAGGCTCTGAATCCCAACTTCCCTCAGGAGATGGGTGGGAAGGTGCTGTCCATACAGAGCAGCAGCACACTGCCCCTTGCAGGGCACCGCCAGGGCTCCCGCCCACCTGCACTCACCACATGGCAGGGACCATGCCAGGGCCATGATGAGGTCGCCCAGGTAGTTGGGGTGGCGGACAAAGCCCCACCAACCGGACACCAGGAGGTTCTTTCCCGTGGAAGTGTGAATGGTTTTCAAATCTATACAGAAAAATACATTCTTAATGATCCCTAAAAAGGAGAGATATAAAATCCCCACGTAATGCACATCACATCAATATGAATCCATACTCACGCGCAAGCTTTGGATCAGTGGGATTTTTCCGGAATGCATTTTTCTGAGAATTTGCACATCGGAAGATTATGTATCCACAAACTGTAACAATGAAGTATTTTTCTATGTCAATAATTTAGATATTATCTAATACTGAAAGTGATTTTCAATTTCTGCTGGAAAAATTTTTGCTTTGAGTGAATGTCCGAATCAGAAAATACTCTTGATTTCTTAAAAACAATTCAAAAACTCTCAACATCAGGTCAAGAGATAACTCTTCTGAAATTCTTTATCATCTATCTTGAAGATAAAACTAACAATTACAGTCACATCCACAAAAGAAAGCAAAACCTAAGACACAACCATGTAGTCCTGTGTCCCCTGGCCACAGGCCAACCTCAGCTCAGGGACGTCCCTCAGCATGAACACCTGCGTGAAACTGCACGCTGTAAGTTCCTAGCTGTACTCGTGTTTACAACGTCAGGGTCAGCAGGCCCTGACCTCTCACTACTGACGACTGCACTGCCAGGCTGAGGAACCCCACGTGAGCCTCACTATCAAATGCACAGCCTGTCCAGAGCACACCAGCACGGCTGGCCCAAAAATCCAACCCAGTTATGAACAGCCCAGGATCTAACTGACAGCTCAGGTGTCTTCTTCCATTACGAACTAAAGTTAGTGCAGGCAAGGCAACTGTATTTAACATTCAGTGCCGATTGTCCCTGAGGTGAATAGTGGTGGAATGCACAGACTCGAGTCAGATCAAAACCTGGCCCTCCAGTGAGGGCATGAACCTCTCTGCCCCTAAGCCCTCAGAGCTGCAACCTCAGTGCCTCCCTTCCAGTTAGGATATAAGCCCTTTGAAGCCAGGACCAATCCTGCTGGTCTTACGATAACTACTTGAAAAAGCAGACACTCAGGAGAGAAAATAAGCTCTTACTAAAACAATTTATGTTTAATCTACTTAAACTTGTTAAATTTAGAAAACATGTTTTGTTTAAAATTATTCAACCACTCACAATTCTGGGTAGGAAGCACTGTTCTCTCTCCTCTATCACAGCTGGCTGGGGCCACTTCAAACAGCAAGTGACAGACAGGCAGACACCAGAGCAAGGACACACAGTGCACATCCCCATGCCCAGAGCCCGAAGTAGACACTCACGCTTCAGAGCGATGATCAGTGTGGCCAGTGGCCAGGACAACTCGTGGGGATGGCGGACAAGGTAAAAGGCCTGCAGGCTGTAGGTGAAGGGAACCCACACCAGATCCCCAAAGGCCAGCATGAACCCAAACCCGTCGTGAACAATGTCCATGGTTGTCAGCAGCGCCTCCTACAGGGACCATGAGGAAAGAAAGAGCTGCTCTGTTTAAAGCCTTCACACAAAGGGCTGGTTTTAAGTCAAGTGTGTGAAGCTGTTACCATCAGTAAAATGGCCTTCCGAGTAACTGGGGTACAAATCCAGCTTTTATGCATTTTCTGAGCAGAAAACAGGCTGCACGGCAACCTGGTAAACTGACAGCTTCATCTCTCAGGCCGGGTGCCACAGAGACAGGGTAGACCCTGTGGGCAGCTCTGGACCCTCAGCCACAACTGGCGGCCACACCTGGGCACTCCCAGGACATTGTCTAACTGGAATTCTCAGCTGTCTGGTGTGGCAGATGGATGTCTTACCGATTTTAAAAATCAACTGTGACAAGAAAGAAAGGTTTAACACAGCTGTCAGGAGTGAGAACTCCAATCTGGAACACAAGCTCCACACTCCTAGGAGGCCTCGGCTACACAGGAGCACACCTGTCCCTGCCAACATCCAGTGCTTCCCTACTGAGCCACCACTCAACTCTGGAGACACTGCAGTCCTTCTGAAAGGACCAGGCCACAAGCGATCACCCCTTACTGTGCCCCATGCCGAACTGGGGTCTGTGCTCCTCAGAGAGGTACTGACTCTGCTGCCCAACAGCAGGGCACCACACTGCCAGGGCCACATGCTCGGAGTCATCCTGAGTATTCGTCACAATCTCACACAGGAGGCCTACTTGGGAGACCGGGTTCAGTGAAGAGCGGGGATGAAGGACAACCAAATAATCATTAAAAGGCATCAGACTCAAAGCAAAGGGACCTCCTCTCCGAGTGTCAGCAGATGTCACAGAAACTTGTTCTGGCACATTAGTGTGGGGCTGCCAAACTTTGTTTTTAAAATTGAAAAAAGAAACCTGACTTGGAATGAGGAGATGATTATAAATCGAACAGTAAATGTGACTTTTTAAAAAATTATAACATAGGCCTGAGGAAGAAATGATTTTTAAAGGGAAATGTTTAGTGGGAAATTTTTAAAGGGAAATGATTTTTAAAGAGAAATGTTTAGAGCTGGAGAGGACTAGTGAAACATCCACCGTTCTCAGCAGCAGCAGCTTAACCAACTGTGAGAACAGCTGTGAGCAGAAACAGCTTCTAAAGAAAGCTCGCTTCCTCACTGTCTTGATTTTTGCTTTTACATCCATCTGATCAGAGCCACACTCTGTATTTTGAAACATCAACATTAAAACATCTTCCCCCTTTAAGAACTAGTTGCCTCTTATCAAAAAATAGCACTCCAATTCAATTATCCATGCATTTCCATGTAATAATTAAGAAGTTAAATTTTAGTGAGTGGTGACCAATTCAGACAAGTAAAACAAAAGCCCAGATGTGTCAGTCTTAAATATTTAGAATGTTGTTTCTAAGCAGAGCCATAGACAGACATGTGGCCACTAGCACCTGCTCTTGCCATGACACCACAAGGCATCATCCTCCCTCCCTCTGTGCAGAAGCAGCAAGGCTCCCAGTGGCCAGGCCACCCACCTACTTCCCAAGCCACGGGGCCTGTGCTCCTATAGTTCCTTACCTCATTCCAGAGAGCATCTATCACGTACAGAAGTTGGAAGCTGTTCACCAAAACCATTGCCAAGGATGGAGCAGCCCGGTTCTGCTCCTTCATTTCAGCCAAAAGCATCGCCAGGTTAATCACCACCTGTGATCGAAGGGGAGGGAAGTCTCAAGGTTGACCACACACGGGGCCAGGCTGACGTCCCACTGACAACTGCAGACACCGTCAGTCATGCCAGTGCTGGGCAGGGGACTTCCATACCACACACCCCAGCCACAGTGCCAGAGGACGCAAGGTCATTTCCTTGGTGTTCTTGACAGAAACACATAAACTCACCCCAGTCATGAGAAAATATCAGACCAACCCAAGCTGGGAACATTCTTAAATAAAATCCTAACGATCACGCTTCAAAAAATGTGAAGGTAATGAAAGGCCAGGAAAGACAATGGCCAGAGTACAACAGACTCCAAGGAAGCAACAACGGGATGCTCCAGGACTGCAGGGACCCTGGAACTGAGGACACACAGAAACCCTGAGAGATGCCATGGCGTCGTGAGCGTCTATTCCTGGTATCACTAAGTGAAGGATATGGGGACCCTGTTCTGTGTGTGCTGCCCACCTCAAAAGCTGCAACTAGGTCAGAATAGGTTTTTGTTAAGGGGAGGTAAGTATTTTTTCTTACATTAATTCACCTCCACTATGACTTTCATACATAAACTGATATAGAAACAAATTTTAATACAGTAACTTATATCACAGCATCTTAAAACTCTAGGAAATATTTATAGTAAAATATTTTATGTCAAGTAGACAGAACTATGGAAAGCTATCATTATCCCTAAAAACATGTCCACATTTGTTTCTAAATGCAAGGCATATGTGTACTACTGAACTGGAATTCTTAAAGAAGACGTACCCATCCCATCAGGCCAGGGCGTAGTTCACAGAAGTATTTGAGATCAAAAGAACCAATTCTTGGATTCAACTCACGTCCAATGAAGAAATCATAGATAGCATTTCCTGAGAACAGAGAAGATTTTACCAAATGGTGCTCCAAACCCAACCACAGGCTTTACGGCCACCTGCTGTCCATCCCCGGGGCCCCAGACCTGCTTCTTTAGAGGACTGCAGAGCCCCTGGCTGCTCCAGGGGCAGAGGGCACAGCCTCCATGAGAGCCCCACACTGGTGCCCCAGGTGACCAGATCCCAACTTGGAAGGAATAGGATTTTATTTTCAATGTACAGATTTTTTTTAAATATGGAGCTTTTCTTTTTAAGTTTTACCAGAGTTAACCAATTTGCAACAGCTTTTTTTTTTTTTTTTTTTTGGCACTGGGGATCAAACTCGGGGCCTTGTACTTGTGAGGCAGGCGGTGGCACCACTGAGCTAAATCCCCAGCCCAGCTATTGTCTTTTTAAAGGGTGTCTACTATTCTGGACAAACAGTCTCTATCATAACTTACAATTCTTAAAAATTCAAAAAAATGTCTACATTATCAAGAAACCGAAAATAGGAAGGGAAACAAATAGCAAAGTAGGAGGAAAAGTCAAAAATATTTTTTTCCTTTAAATTAACTTCCCTCTACATTTCTTCTTCATCTTTTATGCCCTGTTTCTCTTCATGCCCCACAAAATAAAGCTAGAGATCAAAGCGATCTCCACAGGTGTGGAAGTAGCTGCAGAGGGCACTCACCACAGCTGGCTGGCGACAGCTCGTCCCTGGGTGCCTTCCGAGCTCGTGCGTAGAGGTAAACACTCAGGACAACTGCAAACATCATGGCCGCAACAGCCAGCTGGAGGAAATGGTCGAACAGGTAATGAAGCTGTAGGCCCCAGAGAAGACCTGCACCAAGGACTGCAGAGGTCAAGACGAAAGCAAAGAATCCTTCAAAAAAGAGGGAAATGACTAGCATTAAACCAGAGCTGGGTTGAAATCATACCACTGTAAGACAAAGCACCCCTGTTCCCAAATCTCAATGCCATTACTCAGGCTACACTCAAACAGGCAAATAAGCACTCTCAACGTAGGTTCCCCACTCTTGCAGTTCGTGAAATATTTTAACACAGTTATCCCTTTTCATAGTGAACAGTCATTATCTGCTCTTAATTAAGGGAAAGCTGAGTGGAAGTACGATACTAAAAGCAGGAAAGAACCTGAAAAAATCACTTGATGCAAACACTCAGCCCAAAAGTCAGGTGGTAAAATCCAAGCAGGGCTCAGGCACACAAGGCAGGGTCTCATCCTTGCCTCCTGTGAGGTTATGAGTATTTATACTCCCTCTTCAGTACAACTCTGTAGTACAACTACTGTGTAGGACGAGAGCTCACCCCACCCCAAGAGCAAAGCAGCGGCCCATGCTCAGTCCACCATCTCCACCCGGCTAAGCAGTTTCATGGGCCTGGCTACAGAAACTGTGGCACTCTTGGGACCCAAGTGCCACTACTTCTGTAAGAACTCTAAAATCAGAGTGTTTGTGAAGAAACAGGGTCAGTCTCTCCACTATTTAAATCCATGTTGTCCATATATCAAGTTTACTCCAAAGAATAATTTGTAACATTTGAACTTTTGAAAATATTCACTGAACGCTCACAAAATTTATAAATATTAAGAATGGCACATGGACTAAAAATAATCATTTGAAATTTCTTAAAAATCGCCATTGTGGTAAAACTCTCATTAAAAGAATACCCAAACACTGGAACCAGGACAACTGGATAAGTTTTACACAGGGACCAGCCATCAGGCCAGCCCTGACTCCGACAGCTCCGAGCCTCTAAAGGTACCAAGCCTCCAAAGGATGCGGGCAGAGATAGAACACGAGCACGAAGACCTGTGGGAGGTGACCTAGGTGGCCCAGACTGCTCCCTTGACTCCACCCCTCTGCCAAGGGCACGCAGCCTGTAGGGAGGGTGTCTGAACCTGTTCCCTCCGAAAAGGAATTCAACTTGGTGACAGCAAACACACACGGAAGCCTTGTGTCTCCCAGCTCAGCTCGAGCTTGGCAGATAAAGGCACATGGCAGCTGAGGCACCCTGGCCCTCCCATGACCCCATAGTCTGGGTTCAGGTGGTAGCAGGAGCAGGCAAGGCACGAACCTGGGCACCCACAGCTAGGACAGCAAGAATGAGAGGGTTCAAGGGCCAAGTGTTGTTCTGATAGATACAGGCAGTTCCCAGCTTGCTGGCTTCAGCCGACAGCTTCTCTACCTCAGGCAAAAGCAAAGCACATCCAGTGGAGACTATCCCTCAGAGCTGGTCTCTTCCCTGCTCCCACCCAGGCAGCTACCCAGACCAGCAGGGAAAATATGTGCCATGTCCCGAGTGCGCTGAGACCCCACCTCCTCCAGGCATCACAGATGCCACAGGATTACAGCCAAGGGCTGCCCACACGGACACAACTGGAGGAGGACCTGCAGAGACAAAGGGAGGACGGGCCCGAGGCTGCTGCAGCAAGCATGTGGCCAGGAAAGGGCCCGAGAAGAAAGGTGACACCAGTGAAGCGGGGCACTGACAAGAAGGGACAGGACATCCGCATCCATGCAGGGTTCCCAGGGTAAGAAAACACTGACAGCATTGCAAGCAGAATGGGTGCTACTGAGAAATGAAACCAGGGCTGATTTCAAGCTCAGCACTGCGAAGGGAGGTAAAGTAGGTAAGGTAAGACAAGGCAGGTAAGGTAAGTAAAGTAAAATAAGCAACTGGGGGGCTGCTATTTCACATGACCTGAGTCCTACCCCTGGCTCCAGGTAAAGTTTCTCTGCATACCCTTCAAACCACTAAGAGGTAACTTCCTGTTTACAACTCACCCTGATGGAGTCAGCTCTGATGGATTAAAGCAGTGATGGTGAACCTCTTAGGACAAACAGCCCACTGTGGCATGCACGCCACATGTTTAAAGAGTGCAATTACCCAAAAGTTTAACTTATCGAATCATTTGAGTCTTTAAAAAAAAAAATCACCATTTAATCTATACTTGAGTCTTCTTCCATCAACAAGAGGCAGTCCTTCTACAACCTATGAGAAAAAAAAGTTTTAATTAAAAAAGCACATTACTGTCATCCTTACACACGACAGATGTCACGTGTGTATATAGTCATCTGCTGTCTCTTAAATCTCAGCGTGCCCGAGGAAGACCTCTCTGAATAAGGAAGCGGAGTGATAGCTTAGAGAGGCCAACAGAGAGCCTGCGCCCTGATGAAGTCATCTCACCTTCAGGAACCTAAATCGAGTTAATCACTCACTTCTCGGTGTGCTAAGACTCCTGCAAAAGCCACCTTCTCCCCCTCACAAACTGAGCCCTCCTAAGACCATAGGTGCTCCAAATACCAACATTCTGCATCTGGTGGGGCCCTCGCCCAGCAATCTGTGACCTCCACTGCTTACAAACTTCAGTGCCACCCAATTTCTTCCTTATTGGCTCCACTCCTGCGCCATCTGTGGTGCCCTGTGCATCTGGTGGTGTGCACGCCACAGCTCTTTGCTCTGCCTTAGACCCACCCCATGACCTCACGAGCGCCAGGAGGAGCTGACCTCCAGGGCAAGGCCCACGCAGGACACAGGCTCCTGGTGCGTGAGGGCACAGCCCTCCCATTTCACTTCCCTAAGTCACTGCAGTGAAACACAGCCATTCTCTCAAATCATCCAACAGCAGTAGGTTTATGTCCAGAGTTGTTCTTCAGCTACGAAGGAGAACCCAGGGGAAAAGCAAACTCCGTCCGATCACAGGATTAGCCACCCGACTTGCTGATTTCAAATGACCCTTATCTCTTTGTTGGGTTTTAATCTGCAAATATAGATATGTGTTTAACATACACCAGGAGATATATATATATATTTTTGGGGGGTGGGGGTCACTCTAGTCTGAACATATATCTGATTTGTAACCACCCAAACTGCTTGTCTAGTAAACATCAAACTATCCCTACCCTACTTGAATGAGTTTGTTTGCAGTGTTACCATGGCAACAACCAGAGGTTCCTTCCTGCAGAACTGGCATCAGGTGCATCCAGGCCCTGGAGCCCATGTTCCGCCTATTGCTGGCCCTTGCCATGATAGAAGAACTACCTGATCCTTGGTTTGCAACTGGCAAACTTGCAAAGCTCTAAGAATAAGATTCTTAAATAAATTATTTACTACTCAGGAATCTCATGTTTCTTTAAATATATTCAGGTAAAGTACTCTACTGAAAGAATAAAAAAAAACTACACTTAGCAATGTGAACAAACTTTAAAGACATGAGTCTGAAAAGCACATAAAACATTTTTTTTTTTTTTTTTTTTTTGGTACAGGGGATCAAACTTAGGACCTTGCACTTGCAAGGCAGGCGAGGTGGTGGAACTACTGAGCTAAATCCCCAGCCCCACGTTCTTGACAACTCATTTCTCAAAAGGATTAAAAATCATAAATTTGTATTTTTAAAAAAAGTGCCACAGCTTATCAACTACTGATTTAAAATGCTGCATCTGACATACGGTGAGGAAGAACCCCACACACACACACACACCCCAGCTATCTCTCCTGGAGTTGGGCCGATTTGCAAACTAGCTTATTCTTTTCTATTTGGTTTAGAAAGTAACACACAAAAATCAGATTTTTAAATTTCCACTAATAGGCAAGTGTTATCTGGCACAGGAGTAAAGTGTGGTAGTTATGACAAACAGCAGCATCTAACCTTAAAACTGCTGTGAATTCACGTATGTAACCACAGAAGAGAAGCTAGGAAAGCCTCACAATGCTATGTCCTACCAGCAAAAACTTACCTTCCCAACTGGCAGCAGGTAAAACAGAGCTTGAACAAAAAACCAGAGGAGGTAGAGCCCACTGGCTCGGGGCTCCCACAGGTCACACAGAGCTGGCAAGGGAGACGGGAAGCTCAGGAGGCTGGGGTTGCCCTGCTGGCACAGGGACAGCAGCAGGATGACGACGATGGGCAGGCCCAGCATGATGAGCAGCGCACCTGTAAGCAGGTGAGGGTGGGGTCAGCCTCAGCCAGCTCAGCTCTCTAAGGCCTGAGCTCAGGCCCAGCTGGTGGTCAAAACCAACCTCCAGGTCCCTCAGAACTCCTCACTGCTGCACAGCCCCCAGAAGAAGCAACTGTGGGCATCAGAGCAGGAAAGCACAGATGCTCAGCACCCCACAGCTACGACCCAGCTCAGGACCCAGCTCCAGACATCTCCCCGAGGACCACAGAGGAGCAGGAGACCAGCAAACTCCTGGCCAGACATCTGGAAATGACCCATCTCACCTTAAAAACTTTGTATCCATAAATTTCCCAAAACTAAAACAAGTCACATTCTTGTCAAGTGTGCAGACTTTGGGTGACAGCAGACACAGTCAGCCAGGCATCACCGCTCACGAAACATAGCAATGAAGCCAGGCAGGATTGGGAACCATTCAGCCAAGCACTTTCCTTTCCCAACTCATCTGTCAGTCCCACCTAGTCACAAACCCCAAAGCTGTGCTGTGGCAAGGGCAGACACCACACCCATGTTCCCACCCCAGGAGTGGCCTTCACAGTTCTCCTGTCCCCATCCAGCACTGCCCCTCCATACAGAGCTATCAGTCCCAGTTTACCACTTCTTTGTACTTCTCTACTCCAGGGCTAAGACACATGCTGGAAATATGCTTAAACACAGCCATACTGACATCCTGTTCACTCCCCCATTATCTCCGAAGGGCCCACCCACCCAGACCTGTGCAGGACACCTACCAGGAATGCCCCCGAACTCTAGCTCCTTCCTCTGAGGGGTGGCCACATGAAACATTCTCAGCAAATCGGGTTCTTTGGCAATAAGCTTTTCTTCCTTAGAATTGACTTCATCAAATTTGACCTCTTCTCTTCTTGGACGAAGGCTATACTGAGTAGACACATAACTGCTTTCTTGGGGCATGGTGAATCTTTCCTAATTAAAACACAGAGAGTATTAAATACTTATATCAACAATTCCACAAAAGGAACTCCATTAAAGAATTCAGATCTCAACAGAGCTGACACTAACAGGAATGAATCTGCCAAATTACATTCAATCTTAGACCAGATTATAATAAACTATTATGATTTCCAATGTGAGGGGGAAATAACATTAACAAAGAAGAGCTGCCCAAAATGAGAGCAACCTGTATATCTCCCTGTCTAGGAGATGTGACTTCCCCTGCTGTGTACCTGAGGTTTTCTGTGAGGTATGTCCTTTCCCTCACTCTGCTCAGGCTCTGGTCCTCCATTGTATATGCTGACGCTGTTCCGAAATGGCTTCTAGGTGGAATATGAGTCATTTCAATCAAAACAACAGCGATGACAAGTTACTACTGAAAATCCAACAATAAGCCAAGTATTTTTACAGCCTTAATTCTAAAGAATTTTAATTCTTATAAAAATGAAAAGGGGGCTCTAGGACATAGCTCAATGTAGAGCACTTGCCTACCATGTGTGAAGTCTGGGTTCAATTCCAAGCACCACCAAAAAAAAAAAAAAAAAAAAA
>NW_022900923.1:359904-365732 GCF_012274545.1 Fukomys damarensis | reverse complement strand
CCACAAAAAAAAAAAAAAAAAAAAAAGGAACAAAATTGACTAGAATTTCCCAGTCTTCAAAAATTGGATAGTACAGGATTGACTTCCTCAGAACATCTTTCATCTTTCAAATATAATTAGACCAAATGTTATAATTTCAATCAGATATTCTAATATGTAGTATGACAAGCAGACACAAATAGAAACTGCTAAACTAGGTCATTACTTGGTTTTTTAAATGAGGAAAAGACATGTACTGCACCAAACACCCTAAAATGGAAAACTAAGAAATAGCGATCGTTATAGAATATTACTAGTGGTGCAGCTTCCTTTTTCAGTTTCGCGCCTCTTGCTATTTATTTGACTCTGAATTTCCCCTTCCCATATGTCCCTCTTCTCAACTCACTCTTTTAACGTCTTACCTGAACAAGGGAAAAGAATTGGCTCACAGAAGACTTCTCAGACATGCATAACTGACACCTGTCACTTTGCTCCTTTATAAGTCACTACCAGGCAGCAAAGGACAAGTGTTACACAACATCCAGGTCCATTCCCCATGGAGAGCCCACGGACCTGAGATGATGACCAACAGGCACTGAGGGTTACGGGGAGGCCAGAGCTGGGCCGTGGCTCTGTGTCACCAGGGAACCAAGGAGATGACAGTGTGGAAATGTGAGTCGCTCAGCATCGTAAACCAAAGCGTCAATAAGGTCTACAGCTCCACAGGCACTCTGAAAGTCATCCTGCTAAATGATCAACTTAAACAGGGAAGAGATTGCGCATGATGATGCTGGGAGAGCAAGAATGTTTCTGTAACAGTTACTCTCACTTCACAGTGAACTTCTATCCAATGTAAAAACTACCAGCTATGTCTGTTTCAAATTTAAGCACTAGTTTTAAGACAATATTAAATACCATTGTGGGGTGGGGAGGGACACTAGGAACTGAACCGAAGGCCTTTGCACTGAGCTACATTCCCAGTCCTTTTTAGAAACAAGTCTCGCTCAGTCATTAAACTGCCCAAGTCTAGGCTTGAACCTACAATCTTCCTGTCTCAGCCTCCCAGAGTGCTGGGTTAAATAGCACTTCTTCTAACTTAACATTTTTTTTTCCCCATTTAAAAGAACTATGCGCCAGGGGTTTAGCTCAGCCTGCTCCACAGCCTGCCTCACAAGCACAAGGATCCGAGTTTGATACCCAGTACCAAAAAAAAAAAAGTATGCTTTCCACAACAAACACTTATTCTTTATGTTATCTTCCAAAGTTATGACCTCAGACCTCACTGATACTTAAATGTTAACTATAAGCAGCTCCAATAAACATTTACCTGCAGGGAACAACAGAGTTATGAACAGATGAAACACATACTACGCAAGGATAAAGACAAGTTACCAGTATAAGCGGAGTCAATTTAACTTCCAGAATCTCTCTCCTCATCTCCTTCACATCGGCCTGGTGGGAAGCGGAGGTGGATCTCCGGGAACCTTTAAGCGGCCGGCCAGGGGACCGGGAGCGAGACCGAGACCTGCTGCCACGGCTCCCGCGGCTCCCACGGCGTCTGGAGGGAGAACTGGAAGTTGAGCTGCTCTTCCTCTGCTTGAAGGACGTTAAAGGCTGGAGGGAAGGACAGCAGCAAAGGGCTCATCACAAACCAAGGTGTGCAGAGCCACTCACACGGAGAGGACAGCGATGGCCCCCTGGCCGCCACTCTCAACTCTGACCCCTGTGGTGGGGGCCAGGGAGCACAGGCTGGGGAGCACTGCAGTGACAGCGACAGAGGCGGCCTTGTGCCCCTTACCCTTCCCTGAGGGTGTCTTCCCGCTTCCCAACACCGCAGCCACCCCAATCTGATGGAAAATGAGACCAGGAGACGAAGGCAATCAGCCCAGGAGGAGTCACTGCGACAGCTCCCCTGAACCCCAAGTGGGTGATGTGGCCCTGTTCCACCTGCCTGACCTGTGGCTCCCAGGACTGGGGTGGGGCCCTCTGGCGTAATACAACCCATGGGGTTTTGGGTCTCATCCTCACCCTAGAGCTAAGGACGGTTTTTACATCTTGTAAATGCCTGCAGACAAATCAAGAGTACTTCCCGGTACAAGAACTATCTGAAGCTCCAAGGCCAGCACCCATAAACAAAGATTACTCAAAGTAGGCCCTGTCTACTTCCTCCCTTGGGCCTGAAACAGCCCCCAAGCTAGGGGGCCTGCCCTACAGGTAGATGTGGCGCATGTGACGTGGTCCCCAGGACACAGGCCCAGATGTGACTGATCCATGGGAGGCACAGAACTGACAACAGCTGCACAGACCCCTGCATAGCACTTTCACAGAGGAATTTCATGTTTGTGAAATCTAGTGAGCATGTGCAGCTTTTGTTTTGTGTATCTTTTCTTCACAATTAATATGGCATATTTATGTATTTACTCATTTTTGAGACAGGGTCTCATGTGTTGCCCAGGCTGGCCAATTCATGGCCCACTGTCTCAGATTCCTAAGTGGCTGGGATTAGGCTGCAGCATCTGATACAAGAATTCCTACACCATTCTGAAAATCCAGGCCTCCCTGCACAGATTACAAGTTGGACAGGCTCAGATATAACAGATGCCACCCTCCTGAGGAAGCCTGGCTCAGGCATGGAGTAACAGAACACTGAACCCCGAGCCTGGCTCCTGCTTCCCACACCACGGCCCCAACTGCCAACCCCCCCCCATATGACACCTGGCCATGTACCTGTATCACCAGCCATCAGGGTGCAGCCCTTACCTGAGCACTGCCCTTTCATCCTCAGCACTCAGGTGTCACACTTCTGTCACCCCTTGAAGCCCAAGGTCCTTCCCTCCCCTCTGTGCCCAACACCAGCCGGACAAACTCCAAGCACAGCAGACTAAACCCAGAGAGAGGGTAGGGCCCGTGCACAGGTCTGTGTGCAGAGGAAAACACAGTGAGTCACCCTGCCTCCCACATGGTGTGGGGGGAGGCCAATAGGGTCTTACCTTGATATCATTCTCTTTTAACTCCAGTTCAGTTCCATCTTTGTATTTTACAGTATAGAGCTGGGATCTGCCATCATAGTTCAGAATTTCCACTTCATAATAGAGAGAACTCCCAGGCCATCGACCTCTTACCACTTCACCATCAGCAAATTTCCTATTTGGCATTTTCTAAAATTACTCTGAACCAGTAAAGAAAAAAATTAGCCAATATGTACAGTTATGTTTGTCTTTTCATAAACTGATCACTAAAATATAACTTTGTAGAATTATGAGATGGCCAAGAAGGCTTCCAGAGGACAGGTATACAGCTTCTCATTTCAAGATGAGATAACCAAAGTTTAAGGTTAACTGTTTTGCCCAAGGGCACAAAAACAGATTTATGAAATGGCAGAACATTTATCCAAACTCCACTGTATCTCATTTGGAATCATTTTACAGGGAATGACAGAGTCACTGAGGCGCGTGGAAGTGACATGAAGGATGAAATATGATCACACGCAACAGGCACCAAGTAGTTTGTACCTGTAAAATGCTACCCACCTACTGTAATCAAAACTCAGGGTAAATCTCACAAAGGGCACATTTTCTGATTCGTAAATCTGCACATTGTCTTTGAAAGGCTTTAAAATGCAACTAACCATATTTAAACAAATTACCTTACTGAAAACAGTAACTATAAAACAGATTGGGAAAATCAAAATGTGCAATTAACATTACTGTAACCTACCAAAAGGAAGGAAAGTAATTCTTATCTATAAGGAATAGCAATTCTGGGTTTATTTCACAAAGTTTCAACTCTTAATTTCAGCCCAAATGCACGCACACCAAGTCACTGCCAACCATCCAGCCAGGCCTGCACACACCTGGCCTTCATCAAAGTTACCCCCCTCAAAACTACCACAGACATCATTCTCTTCCCTGCATCAAAATATGGTCCACAAGCCTGTATATGGCATGATCGTAAAACGGGGAATACTGGATTTTTTCAAAAGTATTAACAGTAAAAGACACTGCCACTGATCCTTCTCAATATACTCCCACTTCGCTTCGAACGCATTTATTCCATCGTCCTTACCACTTTCTGAAGCAGTTCTAGAAGTGCTCTTTCCTGTCTTTGGTTTTGCTGTCCTGGCTGCCTGAATGTTCTGAATTGATTCAGAACATTTACCTTTCATGGTCATTTTGACTTTGAGGAAGAGCCAAAAGTTGCAATGTCAGATCTAGTGAATAAAGTGGATGAGGACACAGTGTCATATTTTTCTGAGCCTACCTTTCTGTTTGATGGGATTCAGCAGCAGCATTCATACCTCATAAAGACACTCAGGAAAGAGGATTTCCAGAATTGCTTCCAAAAGTAGCAAGAACGAGGGGATAAATCTGGGGAGTACTTTGAAGGGTATTCAATACCTTTTACTGTAATAAATTTTTTGAACGTAAATATTCACTATGTATTTTGATCATACCTTGCATACATCGTAAGAAGCCACAACCTTCAAAAACTGTCACACATGAAACCTGTCTGCCAACCTTCTGAAGCATCAGCTGACTGCCAATGCTGCAGACTCCCAGGAAGTAGCCTCTCCACCGCTAAACAGCAGACTCACTTCCACACCAAAGCTGATGCCTCAGACCGACTCTTCCAACACCATATGAAGCCGCAAGATACAGACACTAAAAGACTATTCTCTCCCAAGTCACCTGTGTCAAAAACTCAGCAATTCTCAACGGATCATGAGAGTGCACAGATATCCATTTATGACCACTTCTGTCAAGAGCTGACCACACAATAACCGCAACACTTAAAGATGACTTTAGATGAACTAGGAGAAAGATGGGTTACTACCCCTCCCAAGAAAAAAGCCTTTCCTACTTACCCATCTTCACTTAAATCACCTGAGATAACACAAGCTTGTTGTTTAGATACATGGTCCCTACGTTGACAGATTTTCATACAAGAGCTTATTTTATCCCGTGATTAGAGAATGTCAGTGGATGTGCACATCAAAGAGATGCTTTTTCCTCACAACTGAGACAGCATTACTGGGTACTGAATGAACAGCTCTGAGCTTCAGGAATGAAGGTGGGCCTGGCTGCAGTCACCTGAGGGGACCTGGGGGAGACACTGGAGACCTCTGGACAAGGAGGGGCACAAAACCAGAAGGTGACAGCAGCAAGCAGTGTCTATTTCAACACATAACTAACTCCCCGCCCCTAAGCATAAAGAGGAAGGAAATGAAATGCGCCTCTTTCCTCCTCTGGTGCCCCCTTTCCTCTTCCCTGCACCCCTCAAGCCAGATTCTTACCAGTACTCCTCACACGCCTTGGAAAGAAGTACATCTTTCACAGAGAAGCCACTGAAGTTTCAAACACTTGAGAAGCTTTTGAAACACGAGCCCTCAGGACCCTGGGGCTATATGCATTTTTAAAGGGCTCCTGGACAGATCCTTAGTGGAATCTTCCAAAAATTTCACTTGTTGGCATTTTTTCACGCATCTACTACATATCACATCACTGCCTGACACAGGGCAAGACCAAAAGCATTCTTCTACACCAATTAAATTCTGAGATAACCAAATGAGGACATTTGTTGAATCTCTAAGCCCAAGTTTTAAGAAAAGATTTACTGGGGACGGGGTGAGGCACAGCGGCGGAGCGTGCGTTTGCCCTGGGTAATAAGTCTTAGCGTTGACACCTGGAAGTGATCTCACAGGTGCTCGCCGTCTCACACCAACGCCCATGGCGACGCCGCCACGCCGAGCGCACCTACTTCGCACAGGACCGAGCCGCAGGCCGTGACAGCTCTGCACACGCGTACGCGCCACCCGGGTCCCCGACGGGGGCATGCAGCCTCCCCGCAGG
>NW_022900923.1:345775-359225 GCF_012274545.1 Fukomys damarensis | reverse complement strand
ACCGCGCCTGCGCACCTGCAGCCGCGCCGGTCTTATCTTGGCTTTGCAGCCGCCAGCGCTTCAAGGCGATGCGCGCGAGCGGGGCGACCACCCGCCAAGGCTAGGGTCTAGCTGCGCCGAAACTGGGGCGAAGTGGGCTCTCAGAGGCGGGGCTCGGGGAGGGGACCCAGTGTCTGTAGGCTGCTTACCTTCCTCCGAGGTCGCGAGGTCTGGGCGGCTGTTCGAGTTCCCTGTTTCTGATGTGCGTTAGTCAGTTCCTCCACAGCCCTTACCAAACACCCGTGAGTGGATCCCACTTTTTCAGCTGCTCCGTGGAAACACTGCCCAGCAGGCGTCCCGTGGACCCAGGTCCGACTCGGCCCCTGGAGACTCTTGTGAGTTTCCCTGCCGCCCGGACTCAGCCTTTCCGAGGAAGCCGTCGTCATCGCATTTGACCTGAGTGGAAATCACGCTGCGCTCTAAAGTTGAAAACCTATCTCTGCAAACCCTGAGTTTGTTAGCTGAGTTCTTTGGTAAGGCGTCAGCTGTGTGCACCCGTGTGCAACAGATGACAGAAACCAAAAAAGCCCTGTGCCAGGCCCACGGGAACCTGAGAAAACAGCCGGCGCTGCCCTTCACCACCTACTCAGAACCAGGGTTTCCTAGGGTTGGGTTGTTCATGTTCTGCACTGAACCAGGCACAGGTCTGCTGGGTCATATCCACTTATGAAGTAAACGATTCAGTTTTTTAAAACTTCATTTTAAACTTTAGGTGTTTTAAAATCATAAAATGAAGTTGGAAGACTAAGTTACTGGAGTCAACTTAGATTACTTGATACATTATAAATTATCAACTAACGACATTTTAAAAATAGAACATTTTTTACATTGGGAAACTAAGCAATAATTGTTAATTTCTAGTTAGAGACTGAAGCAAATTGTGAAAAATAGTATAAATAGGCTAATTTCTCAGTAAACTACTGATGTTCTCTTTTTTAAAGACTGCTAAAACTGAGATTTGGAAGTAGAAGATGTTAAGGGCTAGTTTTCAGAAAGATGCTTCTCAAACGCAATCAACTAGCTGTGGATTTTCTGAATGGAAGTAAAAGCTTTGTGACCATCCTCCTGGTGGCACAGTGCCTCCCCTGGTTGGATAATGAGCCCCATGTGCTGCCCTAAAGCAACCCAAGGGCCCAGGTGGGGCCAGAACCCTTTATGGGTGAAACATGGCCCATAGGACACGTTCCTGTGAAGCAAGCCTCCTAGCTCCCTGAAACATCTCTTTCAGGAAACACCTAGGTTAAACTTCATGCAGCAGGAACACCAACTGGATTCACTTGGTACTTCAATATGCTGGGAACTAGAAAAGGCTTTGTTTATAAAGATGCCTAAAAGCCATCTGACACACTTCTATTTATGTCAGTTGGAGTCTGCCTCACAGGATTCATAGACGGTGTCCATTTCAACATTAGCATACATGGACATTTGCAGCACTTCCTTTTTTCTTAATTTTTAACTTTCATTTTTAAATGTTAATTAACAGATTAGAAGGGGAACTCTACTGGAATGGATGGAGCCAAGTATACTGCTGTGTGCAGCTTTACCGAAGAAATTTAAAGGAGGTAGAATATGCACACGTCTTTGTCTCAGTGGCACAAAGAAATGAAGTTAGTACCTGGTATAACAATGATGTTGCGTGGCCTTCGTTTACTGACTTCTTGCCTCTGCCAGCTGCAGCTCAAAGCACTTCCTGTGTTGACTGATTCAGCCTGGTGACGGTGGTGTGGGGCAGGTGCTGTACAGTTGAGAAAACAGGACGTTAAGCACTTCCCCAGAATTACCAAGGCAGTCTGTTTTCCACAACTCACACCGCCTAGCACAGGACTGCCAGGGCGGGCTTGGGCAAGTGGGGACGTGCTCAGTGCACCCCCAACCTGCAGAACCTGAACCTCTGAGCCTGTCCGGCCTGGGTTTTACTAAGCCACTCAGACTAGAGTTTTAGAATCCCTGGCAAGAAGGAAGGTGGTGGCAATGTTAATGATCTCTTTTCATGGATTTGCATTCTAGGACAAATGCTAGGAAATTGCTCTAGCACACAGTATGTGTGTCCCCAAAGGTGAAAGCTCCAGATGTAGTGGCCAAGCTGAAGAGACCATCAGAGAGGTGGGCCGGAGCCTCAGGGAAAGGATGGGTGCTGTTGCATCCCAATGGGCAGCCAGCTCAGCCTCACTTGTGTGTTTTCAGTTTTGGAAAACTATCTTTTACTAGCTGTAGATCCATATATATTCTCAAAGCAAAAGAAATTCATTTGCTTTTTATTTTGAAATAATAATTTTAAATAAAGGTTAAGGAAGTTTAAACTAAATGAGGCCACACCCTCAGAATACAGCGTGAACAAAGCCATACTCCTGCTGAGGTCTTCCTGACACCATGGAGGTCCCTTGCTTGGCAGAGGGTTGAATGCACAAGAGCCTGTGCCTCCTTACATTCCTTCCCACCAGGCTGAAGGAGGAGCAGGATGAGCACCAGACTTGCCAGGTTCTGGCTCTGATGGCCACAAGTCTGCCTCTCTTCTTCATGGTACTTGCCACATAGTGAGTACTGTTCAATTCATTGATTTGTTGATTGATTAGGTGGAAAGAAGGTGATTCTACAGTTGTTCAGAGAATTGACACAGAGTGAAATGCACGAAGACCAGCTAGCTAGAGTGATGACCCATAATCAGAAATACCATGATAATAACATCAATATTGTTCTGCTGGCAGGAGATTCCGTTGCTTTGCTGAGACCCCATAGTGATTAAGGAAGTGACATCACAGCCCTTTCCTGGGGTGCAAAGTCCTGTCTCTTCTGCAGAGCGGGGACAGTACAAGTGCCTCCTAGAAGTGACTGTAAGGATGAACGCAATTGCTCGTGTTGGAACTCAGTATAACTTCATTCTATCTCAAGTTCATCAGGTCAACATTTTTAATCAGTGTAAATACATAAACAGCATGTTAACAAAGGTTTTATGCATTTGTTATCTGATTCCTTTGACTCCTTCTGCAGCACACATTTAAACATCAACATGGATCTTCCATCTTTTTTGTCTGAGTTCATCTTTGCTTTGTAGTGCTAGGGCTGGAACCAACAACCTGGGGCTATTAGGCTAGCACTGGCCCCTGAGCTACCCTGACAGGCCTCATGCATTAATCTGAAAACTTAAAAGGTCCTTTCACTGCTAAAGAAATAATTACTGTACTTTTAACATTCGATGAATAACTTTTAAAATTAGCCCAAAATTTGTGTTTAGATATGTTGGGAGTCCTGAAGGGAAAAGTCCCAGCAGTACGGCACGACCAGGAGGTGCTGAGCAGTTCCTGCCTTGGGGTACTCGGGGGCTTAGCTCCTTCTGCCCTTCTCTGCTAACAACCGCCCTCTCCGCCCTGCAGCCTTTCAGAGTCCCTGACCTCCAGACAGCCTTCTCTTTCCCTCTTCTTCTGGAGACCTCATCTCCAACAGAAGCTCCCAGAGCACTGCTTCCCACCCTATCACCACACATGTGCAGGACAGGGAGGACATTTTTATGACTTTGCGTATCCTTCCTCATCAAGTGATTCCTTGATTGTAAAGCTGTCCTGTGCTCCTGAAAGCCAGGCTGTGGAACCACGGCCTGGGTGCCCAGCTCCCAGAGGCTGGATCGGCCTGCCCTGCCTCCCCCATGGGTGCCTTTTTCTGTGACTTTGACCCTGGGCTGGTCCTGGGCTCTGCGGGGTGTGTAAACCTGCCTTTCCAGGGACTCAGATCACTGACTTCGGGGAGCAAGGGAAGGGCTGCTGCCATCTGTGCACTGTTCATAGTGAGAACCCAGTGCAATCCAATCTGTTTCAAACAGGTAGAGAGTGGTGCTGTAAAACGTCTGCGATGGATACTTACAGTCAGGTTCATATGATTCTTCACTGTGTGTCTTCATTTTGCCAGCACAGGGGCCTCCTGACTGGCAGCTGAGGCATGCGGAGCACAGTGGCGCGTCCTGTTGTGCTATCACGGCATGGATGCGGCGCAGGTCAGCACACGGGAGGTGGTGGCACCCTTGAGGGTGAGGTGTAGCGGGACATTAGGCCATGGAGGACGCATCCTTAGAGGGAGCTGTGAGACCAGTCTCCTCATCCTCTTTTTCACACCCGGCCCTGTGGTGCGAGGTTTTGGTGAACCACACACTCCCACCTTGGTGCGCCGCCTCAGCCTAGGAAACAGTGGGGCAGACAACCAGGACGGATTGCCAATGTGTGAGAAGGAAGAAACCGCTGCACCCTGGAGGCTGATGAATCTCAGATGTTTGTCACAGTGATGGCGAGCTGACCCGCAACGTGTCGCCATGAAAGACTCACGTGTATAAATGTTACCTTTCTAAAACGGAGTTGTACATAGATTTATGTTGTAGCTTACAGCTGGGTGTCCCCCCAAAACCTCATGTGCTCATAAGTGGGGCTTTGAGGGGGGTGACTGGACCATGGCTGTTTGTAGCTGACTTGGTATTGGGAGGTGGGTCACTGTGCAGTAACTGGGAAGGGTTTCTCTCTCACACCCTGGCTTCTCCCTTATCTTTCTGCTTCCCCTTGCATTGTTGTGAGCAACTCTCCTCTCCACTACGGTCATACTGTCATGCCTTGGAGCTAGCTGACTACGTGAGCCAAAAGAAACCTCTCCTGTAAGTTGTGGGTGCTGAGTATTGTATCTCAATGACAAAATAACTAAGACAATTTATTTGAAAGTTGTACAGAGTTGGCTTGACAGCTGTTGAACAACTAGATATTAATTACTTGAGTAGCTCCAAAATGCCATTACTATGAGCATAAGGCTCTTTAAAATTCTTCCCCTTTTTTCCACTTTACCTTTCTGGTATTCCCTGGGTTGATCTTCCAGTTAGCAGAGATTGCATACTTCAGGAACAGGGCATGAATCCCAGTGGGGAAGAAGGCCCGAGTCCACATCTTTACACCATGATGTGCTTTCGCACACAACCACTGGAGCTGCCAACCAGGGACTGAATCCTGTGAAATGAGCCAGTATATCTTTCTTGCTTCAAGTTGTTTTTCTCAGGTATTTCTTGCATGAACAAAACGTAATACACCGTTAACAACAAGCTGTATCACAGTCAAAAGGGCAACATGAGCTCTTGTCAGCTGAGTACTTGGATTGTGAAAACCCACTCGGGGGCAGCCCTGCACGCTTCAGCGGCAATTCCCTCACAGGCGCCGCTGTGCCCTCGACCTGATGGCCTCACCATGCCAGGAAGCTTGCAGAGGTGTTGGGAGCTCAGATGCAGCCAGGGCCCGGGGCCTCTGAGCAGGAAGAGAAGGTTCAGCTCTGGTGCCTTCACTCTGAGAGAAGTGTTTCAGACACAGCAGCATTTACAGGACAGCGTCCCTCTCCCTCTGGATTTGCAAGAAAGAAGATAATAAAACACATCCCTGGAACCCATGATTGAAGAGGCGAGGGGCATAGACTTGCAGAACAAGGGACAGAACTGCATGAGGGGCACCTGTGTTCTCAGATCCTGGTGTCCCCATTAGTCCTTGGCACCAAGGACAAGACACTCAATTTTCAGACTGTTTCCTTATCAAGTGGGAAATTAAAACCTACAGTGAGGCTTCAGTTTGACAATAAGTGATGAATAAACAGTTCTAACTCATTGATTTATTAACTCATTGAGCACATATGTATTGAAGAATTGCAGTGGAAGAAATCCGGCACGGTGGCCAGCCTCCCAGGCGGGACAGAGCTGAGGAGGGTCCCTTGCACCCACACCACAGTGAGGCCCCTGCCCTGTGTACGGAGCTTAGGAGAGCTGTGGCTACTCTCCCTGCTGCCGTGGTTTGACTCCCTTTCCCACACCTGCACTTTTGCTCCTGTGCCACACCTGGGAACCTCTGGACACAGCACCTCACCAGGAGCTGACATGGTCGCTATGCTAGTGGCTGCATCAGGGACATCTGTCTCTCGAAGACAAAGCCATTTACCACCCACAGACAGAGAGGCTGAAGCAAAGTGGCAAAGAGCGGAGGATTTCTAAAAAGGCGGAAGGCGGGGCAGGGAAACCGATAGCAAGGCCAGAGCCTTCCTGTGGATCTGCCCCTAGAGCTGCTCAGTTTGGAAAAACAGCCTCTGCCCTTTGTTTTTTCTGTTCTGGGTTTCTACACAGGAAGGAGTGGGTGGGGGAACCTTCATCCAGTGAAGGGAGGGTGGAGGGGGCTGGCCATGCCCCCTCCCAGAACCGTGGAGGCCGCTCCACAGTGTCCACTCCCAGTGTCCTCTCCCCAGTGGCTCTGGGTACTCATTACTGTCGAAGCCAACAGATTTGCGGGGCAGATCCAACCGTAACCTCATGGATGAATGAGGAAGAGCAGGAGAGATGCACAGAGACCCCGGTGACAACTGCTGTGGGGACAGGAGCCGCGGAAGGAGTCTGCCATCCTCATGGGGAAGGTGACAGAGTGAAGCCAGCAGGCCACCCACAGGAGCACGCGAGAAGGCACGGAGCTGTCACCCTGCTAGGATTCTGGAAGGACAGCTGGGAACAGATCCAAGACCAGGTGCGAGGAGGATCTGGCTCCCCCTGGAGGCCACCGTTGGGGACATGAGCCGGAGCTTCCTGTCCTCCCCAGCTTCCGCTGGTCCTTCCACCCCCATGGTGGGAGCAAGGGAGGAAGCTGAGCACCCAGTCCAGCCGACACGTGGAACAGGGACGCAGGCCAGGCTAGGCAGGGCAGCGGCTGCCGCAGCACTGGCACTGTCCCCCCTGGCAACTGCTTCCCATGCTGCAGCTGTGCTCAGAGCCGAAGCCTGTTCACACGTGGCCTCCACATCCCCCAGTGCCACGGGGCTGTGCCTGAAGTACAGGAAACCGGCACCCCTGCGCCTGTCCCACCAGGACATCGGACAACTGAAAATGACGAAGTGGGGCTTGGGCTGCTGGCTACAGAAGCTGGGTGAGCTCTTCACCAGCTCCTACTGAGACCTTGGGCTTGGGGTTGCATCACTGCACGAGGAAACAGTGGTCAGCATTGTCACACGTGATGTGTGATGTGCAGGCAGCACTGTGCATGCCAGGCGAGCACTTGCCACTGAGTCATCCCAGCACCCCTTGGTTCATTCCTCCGTGCCGGGGTGCAGAGTGGTCTGCGTGGGGTGGGGGCCACACTGGCAGACTTTGCCTCTGACTTCAGTCTTGACAGACACAGTGGCCACAGGAAAAGCCAGGACTTTGGCACTGCTAGGAAGCTGGCTTCACAGGAGGCTGAGGCGGGCTGGTCTAGGAGTCGTCACTGGTTAGGTGGAGCAGCACTTTGACTTCTGCTAGTAGCATCTGGGTCCCTCAAACTGTAATGGCGCCGCCAAAGTGAGACAAAGTGTTTATAAGATTCTGACCAAAACCAGAAGTTGACGCCCTTCCCTCCTTTTTTTAATTTTTGAGACAGGGCCATGCTGTTTAGCCCAGGCTGGCCTTGGACTCGAGGTGGTCCTCCTGCCTCAGCCTCCCAAATACTGGGATTATAGGTGTGCACCACCACACCTGGGTAGAATTTGACCTTCTCTTAGAAGTGCACAGCCCCTCCCTGCTTTTGAACCCAAAAGAAAAGTGACCCAGCGGGCCAGGCCAGTGGGTGATGGGGAGAGGCAGTGCCCTCCCCTCAGGCCCAGGGTGTTTGGTAGCAGCCTTGCCACCTGTCTGTCTGTGAACTCACCTGGGGCTGGTGCTGCCCATGGTCGAGTGAGAAAATCTTTTGGGGAAATTGCTCAGGACCTGCCTCGGGGACAGGGTGCTGGGACTTGGAGCAGTGGGGTGGCATGTGAAGGTCACTTCAGAGGTACTGAGGTCAACGAAGGCAGTGCCCTTGCTGCCATGGCATGTGGGGAGCTGAAGGCCCCGGCACCCGCCACCTGCCAGGCCAGAAGAGCAGCTGAGTCTCGCCTGTCCCCTGCCCTCCTGGCTTCCCAGACTCTTGGGAGCCCAGGACCCAGGCAGTGCCTCCTCAAGGGGCCAGGACCTGGTGGTGCTGGTGCTGGTGCTGGGAGAGCAGCCAGCTGATGCCCGAGGCTGGCACAGGCTGTGTCCAAGGTCTGTCAGCGGGCAGGGCCCCCAAGTGAGCTCCAGAGCCACTTTGATCTTAATGACATTCCTAGGAATTAAAATAGACACCGGTTGCCAGGTGGGGAGGGACCAGTTCCCTCCTGTGAGGTACTGCCCCATGATGGCAGGGCAGGCCTAGGGACCCAGAGCAGGGACCCTGGTCACACAGCCCACATGCCTGGATCCACAGAGTGTACCATGGGTATCGGACCCTGCCCAGTCCTGCAACAGAGGCCCAGGACACAGCACACCCTCTGGGAGGCTGAGCGTCCCAGCCTCGAGGGCTTTTCTTGCATTGCCCCATCCTGCCTCACCTGGACCCTTGAGCTGCCTCCTCCTCCGCAAGGGGTGCTCACAGGGAAGGGTGTCAGAGTGTCCTGGCCTCTGCTCCTTCTTACCCAGGACTGCCCATGACCCCAGCCAGCTCACCTGAGAGCCCAGCACCCCATCTTGGTGGCAGCCTTGCTACTTGGCCTGAGCTACACCAGGAATGTGATTGAAATGGTGCCTTGAGTGTGTGTTCACCATCGTCAGAAGTGAAGGGCTGGGAGCTGCCCTGTATACACTGGTCTGGATGGCGAGGCGTGAGCTCAGTGTCCACAGACCCTCAAGTGCCGGCACCGGGTATTTCTGGGAAGGACAGGCAACTTGACGGCCGGGCATTTCTCCCCTGAGTATTCCTGGGCTGGCCACTCTGGGCCCTCCCCAGACAGCAGTGGCCCTACCCGCAGAATGGATGTGAGGACAGTGCCCCACCTGAATGCCTGCTGCAAGGGCAAGAAGGGACTCAGCCCCACTTGCCACTTCAGCGAACCCTAGGGTCAAGCGTGGGGACATCATCACTGACGCCTCGAAGAACCCAGGACCCTGGGAAGAGCAGGTACAGGGCCCAGGTCACAGCAAACACACGAGTCTGATGGTGCAGTGCCTGCCAAATGCCACAGAATGGTTAGGGACCGGGCAGGAGCCAAACTCACCAGTAGTTGGCCGAGTTGGAGCCTGAGTGTCCCCTAGGTGCCTTGTGTGAAGGTTGTGTCCCCCTGCTGCCCTCTTGAAAGGAGGTGGAGCCCTAGGAGGCAGGGCCTGTGGGGTGGGAGGTCGAGGGGGGCTTCCGCACCTTGCAAAGACATAGCCAGTCCACAGCATGTTCAGGACCCAGGGACATGGAGCAAGATGGAGACCTTGGTCCCACAGGGAGACACAGCAAGGGGCACAGCTAGAGAATAAACCAAGGGCCCAGGATGGGGCACGGCCCAAGCAGGGGAAAGGAGCCCTGGGTTTCACACCTGGACCCAGCCGCCCCCACACTCTGCCCGCACCTTCACCAGTGGCCCCAGCAAGGAACAGGTCCAGGGTCCAGTGGGGTTCAGGCCTGGGAGGCTGCAGGGACGGGGGACAGGCTGGGAACCATAAGCCTCACCAGCCTGCATCGAGGTCAGCAGGACTTCAGCAGGAGATTAAAGCCCTGCCTTGTGCTCTCCTGGATCAGTCAGGGCCTCCTGTGGTGAGTCCATTCAGGCCTGGGTCCTGGCAAGGGAAAAGCCTGTAAAGACACTCAGAGCAAGGAACACATCTTAGAGCTCACACCAGTAGCCAGAGAGGGCTCCTTCTCTGTAACACCTCGTGCCATCTGTCACCGGGGGCAAATGTCAGCACCAGTGTTGTCTCCCAACACTTGTCCTCTGCAACTCTGCTAGATCTGACCTGGTCTTGGGTGCGGCTGAGCCTCTCGGAGCCACCTCTGCACTGTCCCCTCAGTTAGCAGCAGGGCAGCAGGATCAGCCTCAAAGAGAGGATCGACTACGTACTGATATATGGTGAGAGGCCTGGGGGCCAGGAAAAGATCTTCCTCCCTGGAAGAAAAGGGAGCAAGGCATAAGGAGGAAGTCCGTCCAAGGGGTGCCATGCTGGGACCCTAGGGGGATCCAAAGCTGTAAAGTGAGGCAATTCCAGACCCGCCTGCATCCATGCTCACAGTTTATGAGATCCCTGAGCCCTCCTGCATCTGCACTGGTCATCACGGAAACCTTGGACTGTACCTGCTGGTTGTCACGGGAACTGTGGACTTCCTGCATCTCAGATTACAGAACTCACAAACCTATAGCTTGAGAGCTAAAACTGAAGCTGATACGTTATGTTGCCTTGACATTGGGTGAACTCCAGAAAACCTCCAGGGACCCTCCTTATTCAGCCCCACAGATAGGTACCCTGAAACAGAGAGTAGATTTCATTTTCCTTTACTTCCAGCCCATGGGATGATCCACGCAGCCAGTGGCACCTTCCCACAGAACAGGGTCCACCCTCCTGAGTGCTCTGTCCAGGGTTGGGCCACTGCACCGAGTGGAGTCCCCACCTCACTGCCAGGAGTCAGCCCATCAGGACTTACCCAGGAAGCTGTTTCCTGTGATAAGACCAGGTGCCTCACGATGCCAGTGACCCCTCGTTTGTCTTCCAGGGACTCCACATGGACATGGGACAGCAGCAGGCCAAGAAGGTGACTGTTGCTGGCACCCACAGCAAGAAGGGTTCTGACCTGGTCTCCTTGCCACACCAGTGTAACTGTTCTGGCTCCTGCACTGGGAGAAAGACCATGTTCCTTTCCAAAGGACGATGTGTGGCCTTTCCTCTCCCCTTCAACACACTTAGAAGGAAGACTTTCAATTGGTCAGGTCATGTTTTCCACACGAGATCTGCATGTGAACCCAGAATGTGCACAGAAAGAATGTGAACTCAGATGTTGCTGAGGCTTCTGGTAGGCAGGGACTGTCGCTCATTTTCTGTCTTCTGTCCTTGAGCTCTATGGTCTGTGTAAACTGGAACCAATCCTAGGACTTCTGACCATGCTGGAAGCTATAAGTCCAGATTGGCTTGAGCCATATTCCAGAGAAAAAAGCAAGTGACCATGATTCCTCCACATCCTCTTGGGCCTTTGTTTCCACACCACCCTGAGGCTCCTTGAGCCACCCTTGAAGCTCCCCAGCCACTTGCACTGAGGCCCACAGGTGGTTCTCTCTGAAGTTCCCCATGAACTTGCTCTTTCTGGAGCCAACCCCTGAAGATTCCTGAGGAACTGGGTCTCCATCACCCTGATCATCGAGCTGTATCCTGCATGCCATGTATTGAACTTACAAGTTCTGTTTGTAAACTAATAAAAACCAAAATAGTTCACCAATCCCACTGCTCTCCCCAGCCCACACCTCAGAAACTAAAGGACAAGGTAAAGTGGTGTTTCCCCTTCTCCCACTTTGGGCGAGGATGGG
Organism: Fukomys damarensis; assembly: GCF_012274545.1. NCBI lineage: Eukaryota > Metazoa > Chordata > Mammalia > Rodentia > Bathyergidae > Fukomys > Fukomys damarensis. Next base: position 347,873 of record NW_022900923.1, on the reverse strand, counting down.
TGAAGGATCAGAAAGGTGCTATGTCCAGAAACGTGGCCCCACAAGCCCTGTAACACTCCAGCAATCCACTCTAGGCTCCCACGGCACAGGCCCCTCTGGCTTGCCTTTGCCTGCCCATCTCCAGCAGCCTTGAGGTCTTCCTGAAGGAGCTCATTTGTCCCTGTCAGTCCTTGTGCACCTCTGGCTCAGATGCAGTCAGCCTGCAACGAGAAGCACCAAGACCACAGGGTGCAGCAAGTCAGCATGTGCCCCACCCTCACTGTGGCCCCATCTGGGCCATGTGGTTTGATCCAAGTGTCCCCAAACCAGATGCTGAAGGTTTGGTTCACAGCCTGCTGGAGCCCAGTGGAAATAAGGGAGGTCCCCGGGGTGCCCTGGAAGGGGATTTGCTCCTTCTTCTCCTTTTGCTTTGTGGTCACCATGAGGGGAACCAGCATTCTTCAGGAAATGCTCTGCCATGACGCCTGGTGCCACCACAGCTCCAAAGCCAGGGGGCACGGTGACCATAGGCTGACACTTCTGAAACCACAATCAGAGTAGACCTCCCTTCTTGTAAATGGGTTCCCTTGGGTGTTTTGTCACTGTGACAGGAAGCTAACATTCAGCTGTTTAGAAATGTGCCTGGTAAAAAGGAAACGACTCAAGTTCCTCTCTATCAGCCTATGAGCGGGGCCTGAGCCTCCCTCCTACCTCCCTGCCTTCGGCCCGGGAAAGCAAAGACACTCCACAGAAATTCAAAAAAAGCATTTAGGACACTACATCCTTCATGCTCATGTGCCAGCTGGTTCCTCACAGACCAGGCTCAAGGAGGCATCTCTGACAGCCAGCAGGGGAAAGTTGGTCCCCACACCTGGTGTGGCTCTATAGGCACAGCCCTGGGTCAAGAACACTTGGCAATGCTTTCTTGTATCACAAGGTGCTGTCTCCTGTGCATGATCTGGCACAGGAGAGTGACACAGAAGATGGACTGGCAAGCTCCTTGGCTTTAGAACCAGGTCTGCTCTAAGGTCTAATCAGTCAAGCAGACTGTCATGGTGCAAACCTGGTGTTCCTGAGGCTCATGCACCAAGGGCTTGATCCCTGGTACGGCGATGTACAGAGCTGATCACATTCCAGGGCACTGCTCTCCTTCGCCAGTGGCAGCGGGCACCAGGAAGCAGGTGATAGGGCCACGCCTCTGCGGGCACATCTGTCCCACTCTCCTGTCTGACTCTCGCCCTCTGCTTTCTGCTGTTCTGAGGTGGCAGCTTTGCTCTGCCTTTCTTCACAGCACCACTGACCGTGGACGGAAGCCTTTGAAGCCCTGAACCAGAAGGAACCTCCTCCAAGCTGTTTATCCCAGGTATCTGATCACAGGACAACAAGCGCGTACACAGCAGAGCACAAAACTGTCACTGAGACAAAAGTGCTTGACTCTCCCATTTCTTCTGCACTGGCTGGAGGACATGGCTTGGCTGGTGGTTGTCAAACCCTCCTCTCCCAGTGGACCAGAACAACTTGCTTCATGTCCTCCTGGCTCAAGTTCCCACCTTCCACTCCAACACAGGTGCAGCTCAGCTGTCAGCCGCTATTATCTTTTTGAAGGGAGGGGTGTCCCCGGGCCTGGCTAAAATGAGGGAGGGATCTTGGCCTACTGTTAACACCCCTAACCTCCTCAGCTAACCTTCCAGAAGATTCCCTGAGATCAGCCTTGCCCCCTCATCGGCTGTCCTGGAGACCTGCACCAATCACAGCCTGTACTTGGACCACAGGCCCGCTACTTCTCATTTAGTTTAGAAGGCTCCCTCTTGTGTATGGACCCCTGTGCTGCAGCTCCAAGATGTGCTTTGGAGTTCCTGTAAACCTGTTTTATTCGAGTAATGTGGGTTCTGAAAGTCTTGTAAATCTGCTCTAGATTCTTGTCCTGAGTAGTGTGGACAGAGTGGTTGGTTCAAAAGAAAGCAATAAACACTACAGGCTGTTAGCCCTGAAAAGCTCTGGAGACCAGCAACGCCTACAGAAACCGGCAGGACAAGCCAACACTGGCTGGTAGCAGCAGCAGCAGCAGTGGCCAAAGCTGGCTGTGTCATCTGTTGGCATCCATTTTTTTTTTTTTTTT
>NW_022900923.1:322599-345706 GCF_012274545.1 Fukomys damarensis | reverse complement strand
TTTTGAGACCAGGTCTCACTATATAGTTGAGACTGACCTGGAACTCACTGTGTAGCCCAGGCTGGTCTCAAACTCACAGCGATCCTCCTGCCTCAGCCTCCTAAGTGCTCCACCTTGCCCGGCTGGCATCCAATATTATCCAGTGTGATCTGGTGACATCAGGACTACTAGCAGAGCTGCATGTTTTTTTTGAAGCAGTCTCACTATGTAGTTCAGACTGGCCTTGAACTCACTGTGTAGCCCACCAGGCCTTGAACTCATGGCAATCCTCCTGCCTCAGACTCCTGAGTGCTGGGATTACAGGCATGTGGCATCACAGCAGAGGTGCATTTTGCCAATTCATGATTTTCATCTGAATTGAGGAAAAGAACCCTAGGCAACACTATGTTCCTTTGGTAATGAAGGACACCTGGTAAAATGAATACACCACTCCTTGAATTATTTCATCTCTTTTATTTCAAAAGAAGCAAGGACACCCAAGAAATGGAATGAAGCAGCTAAGAGCAGCAAGGCAGCCAAGTAAAAAAGCAGAAAGATGGATTGGCTCTTAGGGAAAGTTGGTCAATACAAACCCATGGTTCTGCAGCTGCACCTAGATCAGAGTCCATCAGTGACAGGGCTCCCCTGGTGAGAGCTAGTTACGTGCCCAGACCAGTCAGGCACATCAGCTCTTAGAGCTGCTGGAAGGCACTGTATTGGGCAGCAGGCGCAGCTGTCCTACAAAAATACTCCTTGGTTGGCACCCAAGAGCACTCTCCTTTTCATACTTGAGAAACACTGGTTCAAAGCTTAGTTGGTTCTATTCACATCTGGGTCTTTCTTGTCTTCTTAAAAGCAGATGTTGGCGTCAATGATGCTTCCTGACAGTGAATTCCTATTTTAGTTACAGTATATTGATTTAACACAAGTTTCAAACAGTTTCCTTTCTATAATTATTAGAAATAATCATAAGGCAAAAATTCCACGAGGTAAACTATATGAGGATATGTGTGCATATTAGATGATTTCTAATTATCAGTAGTTTTCTGCACATTCAAGTCTACTTTAACTGTTAAAAATGTGACTACAGTGCACCCTGTGGGGAGAGGGCCACCCTAGTGCATGAATTGCAGGGTTTGTCTTTAACTGGGAAAACAGACCTGCACAATCTTTCAAGGGTGTGCATGTACAGTTCTAGTTCTACAGTTGGCAACAAAGCAAGATTATGAGATCCTAATTCCAATGTACGCAAAGCCCCATCATTTGGACCACTAGAAATCTCATTTCTCTATTGTGTTAACAGTAGTCCACGTTTTTGGTCTATTAATTGGTATGCCTACAACCAGAAATAAAACATTCTCTCTCCGTAGCAGAGTATGTGGTTCTTCAGCCAGAGAAAGTATCACTGACCGCCTCAGCCTTCAATAAAACCACCAACACCTTCCTGCCATTCGTTCCCATGCTCATCCTGATTCCCCAAAAGGGTCAGAAAACACAGTGACACCGTCTCTGCCAAGCAGAGGGCACTGGAGCCTCCTCCAGGGGCCAGAGAGCCAGGCATGGAAACTTTCAGGGTACAACAAAATGCCAGAAGAGATCTATGAAAAAGTTAGTGCTACACTGAGTGCATTAGAAGTATTTCGCATCAACTGCAGAGGTCTCAAGAGCTTTCTTACCAGCTCATTCTTGTTAGAAATATTTGATTTACCCCCAAAAGAAAAACATGTCATTTCCTACTGACAGAAATAATGCCTCAACACATATACTTTCAAGAACCAAACTAAGGGGTTAGCAAAGCAGAATGCAGCTTACAATGTAAGGCCTCCCGCTCCGTCTCGGCCTTGCCCTGTCACCCATCTAACAAGAAGCTGCTGGATTGGAACCAGTACCAGAGGAACGGCTCTGCAGACAAGGGTGGCAGAAGGAAAGATCAGCACTGTCCCTTTTCTCCTTTTGAAGATGGCAGTGACAGAGTAAACAGCACAGAGGCTGGGGACCCAACACTGCTGAGCCACACATGCCCAGAAAAGGGGCCCTTGCACAGCACCTGCTTGCTCCACAGGGGCTGATGGGGAACAAACAGCTCCTGTGACCTGTGACCTTGAGGACCTTTGGTCCTTGCACATTCCGATTGTAGCAGCTCCACCCAGAGGTTCCATTTTTCACTAAGGCTGCATTCACTCTGGGCTCACAGCAACATTCACAAGAGCTCTGGGGCTGTGGCTGAGGTGCGGAGCTGGCTCGAGGCTGCATGAATTCACCCAGTGCAGGTAGGCAGGCGGGTGGGTGAGGTCAGTCCAGCACCCAAGTCAGGTTCCAACACATAAAGCTGGGCAACAGAATAGACCAGGTTGGCACAGGACTCAGCTTAAGCTGGTATTTCTGACCTAAAATGAGGCAAAAACTGTTTTTTAAAAAGTGCCTTACATAAAAGGGGCGGGGGTCTCAGAGGTTCCATAGATGCAACCAAAGAATATGGAATATCAGATGTACTAAGGGAGCAAGTTTTAAAAAGTTTTCTGTGGGCTATTTATTTCACTGGTAACAATAGAGTAATTTAAAAAATTCTGTGGCACTGGGGCTCAAACCCAGGGCCTTGTGCTATACCCCTAGCCTTAGAGTATATTTTAAGTATAAGGCAAGAAACTGTTTTCTGTTCCTGTTTCCTTTAGTGGAAACTTTTGGACCTTATGGAGAATTAAATATCCCTCAACACAAACACCTATCAATGTTAATTTTCTTCTGGTTGCTATTTCCTGTGCAACCCAACTGCCTGTCCACTAGAATATTCTAACCTTTCTTGGAAGAACTCAGAACATTATTGCCTTATATTACATACACACTTTTAGAATATAAAAACATCTGCTAATAAAACTTGAGAATCAAAGGGAACCAGTTAAATCAGACTTACAACAGGATAAGCTATAAGGATGCCTCTTCTATAAACCAGTAGGAGATAAGAGCAAGCTAACAGCTGTCCAATGAAGTATGTATCTTCCTTAAACCCTTTCATTTAAATGAAAAGCTGTCTTCTCTCAGGCCTTGGTGAGAAAGGCTGGTTTTAGGGGCTGGTTCCTGGGCACACCCAGTTTATACTCTAAACCCAGGCACGCAGTGCGCACTCCGAGTGGTGTCCCCTCCTCCCTGCGCCAGTCCTGCTCATCTGCTAGTGATGGGCCTGCGGGGTTCCTGAGTAATAATCCCCAGGTCCCACAATGGAGGACGTCCGTGACCTAGAGGAAGAGCATTCCTCCTCCGCTCTTCACCCACATCGCTTCAGATTTCCAGAGAGAAACCAGTCAGTGTAGCAGATTCTTCTAACTTCTGAAGCCATGGCGACCAAGTCATTTCACTGTTACTTTACTAAAAATAGCTACCAAGAACTGTTTATATGTCAGCAGTTTTTGCATTTACCTTTCCAAAAGGCTTTTCCTTCTCTGTGACTTGACCTTCACATTCCACTGCTGCCTGTCCACCACAACCTGCGCATTATCAGTGCCGGGACACAGCAGGCCTGCACCAGAGTCCAGCAACACTGGGCTCAGGTGGCATGTCTTCTTGCGGTTGATGACTTTCCAGATACGTTTACACTCACAGAACACTTAATTCTTACACATAAGTATTCTCTACTCGTCCTTAGGCAGTCCGAGGCGCCCGTAACAATTTTGTTCACTGTCACGGAGATTCCTCTTCAATGCCTCAAATTTTAACTGCAGAAGCATTTTGTAAATGGCTTTCAGTAAAGCCAGAGCTATTAAGTATCAGTAGTTTCTTATCCTCAGGATCCTTTTTCATTTTCTTAGAACTTCAGGGAGATACAGATACTAATTCACCTTCTTATTAAAAACTCAAAAGGAACCTTCTACAAGAAACAGGCTTAGGGCCGGGGATTTAGCTCAGCGGTTCGGAGGCTCTCCAAAAAAAAAAAAAAAAAACCCAAAAAAAAAAAAAAAAAAAAAAAAAAAAAAAGAGGCTTACAGTAGAAGTGAATTCCAAGTCTGTATTTAGGAAAGAATTTTACTACAGCTAAAAGGAATCAGGAGCTCTACAGCATTCCTCCTACTTTGCTTTATCTAGTTTCATTTTTTATGCTAATAATCAATAGAATTTAAGGAGTAATGGTGCTACAAAGTATGATGGCTACAGAGGAAAAGCACTCACACTTTCTAAGAGTCATTCTCCAGTGGCACTGAAAGTATACATACAACTTAAGACATAAAATTTGTGGCTAGGAAAAATTTAAAAGGTTAGCATCTGTTCTTTTTATTTTTTAGTAGTGAGGATTGAACCCTGCCACTGAGCCATAACGAACCCATTTTTGAATGGGAAACAATTTTAGTTTATAACAAATGTTCCGATAGATACATGAAGAGAAGCACAAATCTGAGCAGGAGAAAAATCGGCTGTTTTTTTTTGTTGGGGGATCAGGGATCAAACTCAGGACCTTGTGCTTGCCAGGCAGGCACGGGTGCCACTGAGCTAAATCCCTGGCCCTCAGGTGATATTTTTTTTAAAACCTTATGTTCCACAATGTCTGCAAATGTGAATGACCGGGTAGGAAAAACAAAGTCCACAGTACAGGAGAAGGTAATGGAAGGTAAGAGAGGAAAGCTGGGGTCTGGTGAAAACAAGGGAGCTGCTGAAATTCCAATGAAGGCCTTAGAATTTTTAAGTGGAACTCTAAATTAAAGTTCTGCTGTTCGTTATGTAGAATTGGTTCTAAGAACTCAGCATGACGTATAAATATTATGTAGATTTTATATTTAGAACTACTTGATAATGTCCTGTAATTACAAGTTCTTTACACTGCAAACTATTCGAAGAAAATTTAACTGCATAAATGAAGTATCTGAAATGTCACAGAACAAATATGGAGTAAAATAAACATTTACACCTATCTTGACTCTTAAAAACCTGTGTAAGTTCGGGTGTTAGAAATTATGAAAATTTAGTTAAGGAACTTCAGTTAGGGAACCCCTTACAGTTACTTCAAACAAGCAGCTGGTATATTATTCTCTGTGTACATTAGTTAGTATTCCTAACTTTTAATAAATCTTTAAATAGTAATGTTGTATGCAAACTTTAAGTACTTAAACCTTGGTTTTCTTTTCTTTACCTACAATATAACTTATTTTAGAACAAATTGTGTCAGATTGTATCAGTTTCACAAACAAGCAACATGTATATACTGTGATTTTATTTCAATCGCACAAACGAAGTTAGCATGTAGGAAATTTAAATGTAACAGTTACGGTAAAAATAGCAGAAAACTGAAAAATCTACAAAGGAAAATATACCTAAAGCATGAAAAGTCAACATTCGTTAGTGTTTCATCTTCAGTTCTGACACTTGATGCTCGCAAATTTTTAAGCAAACTTTTAAATCATGATGACTGTTCTGAAGAGATTTCAGCACCAGCACTAGGATTTGTACATTCAGTTTGCAGCTGACTTGTTAGCCGTTTACAGAGTGTATAGTACAGATGTGTCACAGGTCAGATCACAGTGATGAGGACAGCAGTACCTTCCTGTAACTAGAAGGGATCCCCGAAACTGTACTCAGCTGAAGACATTCAAGTACAATAGCACAAAGCCATCAGAATAATGTAGTTCCGAGGAACACAGTTTGATAGGAAAATAACTTAAGCATCATCTGTTTCTCATTTTCATCACTGAAATCTCTAAACATGACGTGACTGTCATGTATATCGGCAACACAGCAAATGTGCAGAGTAATTCCATCAAACTTCCTGGAAGGAACACACTGGGCGCCTGGTAGGATGTAGAACGATGGACAATGGAACATAACTCAACACTGGTTTTGTGATTTCACACAGAATTCATGTTAATGTTAGACCAAGGCACAAATGTTCAGTGCATAAACCAGCTTCTTTTTAAGATTTAGCATTTTATTTTAGCTTTTTATCTCACTTTGGATCGCCTGTACCCAGTACTCTACTTACTGTAGACTACTTAATTTACCCAAGAAAATCTAAGGTGAATTTCTGGCCAGATTTATAGAGGGCATGAATGCTTATATTGTTGGAGTGTCTACATGACCCCAAGTACAGTAATAGAGATGAAGATGCCCCGTTTCTTTTAGAGAACAGTAATTTATAAGCTTGCTGCATGTGTAAAGCCTTTACTACAACTGCATGACAGTGAGCACTTGACAGAAAGAAGAGCTGCACCTCGCGTTACGACAGCTCACCCATCACAAAGTTTCCACAGAAACAAACTATCTTAACAGGGAAGAAAATCCTCTCACCCAAACTTTTCTGTAGTGGAAATGACTGCACAGGGGCGTCATTTAGAAAATAATGCTATCAACAAGCTCTGTTTCAGGCCTGGGACTTATAAAATCTAGAAAGCAGATGACAGTGAGTTATTTCACCAAAATTTTAGTAAAAGTTCCAATAATCGAAAATTTCAAAGCAAATATGGCACATAACAACTCAAGCATAAATCAAGATGGAGAGCCTGAAGAATCTGATTTCCTAAAATTTTCTAAAAAATTATCTTTGCAACATAAAGGACTTCTCCCCTTTTTAAATCTTACTGGTTTTAGAGAAGAGGGAGTGTATCATGCACACAGCACGTGCACTTGTGCACACCCACCCACACAGCACAGGGCGGTGACAGAGTACTTATGCCTGGCTTCGTTTATTGAAATTGCAGACTCCTCCCCTTGGATTCCCTTCACCCAATGATTTCTGTGACTTTAATTGCTGTCATCATCATCATTTCTTGTATTTCAACATAAAATCCAAAAGCACCCTCGTGCCAGACTGTGTGTCTGAATATCTGTGTCACTGTCAGTGATGGTGACACCTGAGTGCCACAGTGAGATACGATTCACATGAAGCTCAGATTCACGTTTCAGACTGTTGGAGTTACTGGTTAGAATACAAATAGCTAAAGACATGATGTAGTAGATAAGTACTTGGTTTTGTTAACATATGTACCAATTAAAGTCACAAAATAGTCCTCATTACAATTCATGCAGGTAATTGAGAAAAAAGTGCAGAAATTAACTTTAAATAAAAAGTTATTCCTTCCCTTCCTCCCACTCCCCTATACTCTACAAAATGATTTCCCTGGGACTAGGCCTCGAAAAAGCCACTACATATTAGTGTGACATGCATTACCGTCTGCAATTAAAAAAGCTAACCTTGTGGTGACTGTAGTTAGATTATAAAAATGCCCACATGCATAAATCTAAAAAAGGCTGAAAACCTACAGTAAATCTACAATATTATTGTTTTACATTTGACCACTGGTTGTGTTATGTAGAAGTCATAGATTTGGTAAAGCATTGTAACAATTTAGGAAGGCATCTAAATCTTTAAATTCTGGACAAATTTTATGTTTTAAACTACAAAATTGCATGAAGGCTAACTTGAGAGACTTCCTATCATTCTAAAATTCCTTAAGCTGGACCAATCCTTTTCAGGACACTTTCTTACGAATGTCATTATTTGAAAGCATATACCATTCCACGTGTTCCACATTTTATGATCTTAACCTATACACAGGCTGATCTCAATTAATCATGGAATATCAAATATGATAGGAAGACAGACCTGAGAGAAACATTTACAACAGCAGAATTTGCTAACTTCTTCATCACTACTCTCTGAAAAAGAACTCCATAAGCCTTTCTCCATATTTTAGCATTGGGCTGTATAAAATGTGTGGCTCAACATGAAAATATTTCAATGCAAGGTGTTCTTGTCTAACAGACGGGCTTCGTATTTTCTGTGCAACTGTTAGAGGAACTTGTCCACCATTCATCCATTCTGTGGGAAAAGGTCAGAGAAAAGTAGCCAGCGGGGAGGGATGGCGATCACAGAATCACAATGTCTGAGGCTTTCCGAGGGCGCGGGTTCCCTCCTTTTGACTGCTTGTCTCCATTTTCTTCTCACAGTCACAGAATCATATGGGATTGCTGCTAAAGGTTACTGTTTGTAGGATTTTTCTCCTGTCTAGATTAAAGTTCTCTCTCTCTCTCTCCTTTTGCTTTTCTATGCAGTATTTGACTTGCTCAGTTCCTGCCTAATTGCTGGAAAGAAAAAAGTATTGAAAGTAAATATAGTGATATAGATATGTGACTCATTTTTAAGCAATCATAGGGACTGTGTTAAAATTCACAGAAATAAAAAGAGACAAAGATTTTACATCTTTCTATGTGTACGTCTGTTTTAATAATACAAAGATGATACTAATCCTTATATGTGTTTATATTTGCTGTTTTCTCCCTTTGCACACAAAAAGAGAACACTGGTGCTTAGAGGCTCAAAAACAAGGGGCCTCCTGAGAGATGGATGAGTAGAGATGACTGAAAGGAAAACCTCGTTTGCCATCTAATAACTTGTTCATCCCTATTTTTACAAAGGATTTCCATTAATAAGGGAGAACTCCTCTCTGACCTCCTAAGTCAAACCAAGGGCAGGATAATGTGAAAAAGTAATTGCTGTCAAGTAAAACAGTATCTCTTTGTCTACATTTTCTTAAAAATGGCAGCTCACACCAGTATTTTAAAAGGGTAGGAAATTCGCTCAGACACTTACCATCAATGAGCTCTTCCTTTAGTTTTGTCAATTCTTTTCTCATTTCATCTAAAATGTCCTAAAATATCACAGAAAAACATCAGGAAACAAAAGTTCCTCACTCTGATAGAATTCTAACAATGCTGTAAAACATGAACACTATTGGCTTCCAGGGTTCTAATTCTATTTCTTAGAAGACTGGGCTTGGTTTAATATTTCTCTCTTCCTAATCTTTGCTTATTCTACCCTAGCGAAATAAGAAACAGAACACTTTCTAAAACTACAGTAATTAATTATTCTGCTGTCCAGGGAATGGTATGATTCAGAGTTTCTAGGAAAGGGAGCAGCTCTGTTCTTAACCTGTCTTCTGGCAGCAGCTCAGAGTTGATGGGTGGGGGACACATCTAGGAGGAAGATGCTGCTGGACAAGTGGCTCTGGCAAATGTGCCCCCTGGCTTGAGGTATGGGGTTTCGTAGGAGCTACTGCGGCTGCCAAACCACATCTCAAGGAGTGGAGGTTCCCTGTAGGCCTCGGGGCTCCCCAGGGGCTGAGACAGAGCGGAGGGGTGGGAGCACCTGACAGTGGCTGCTCCAAAACAAGGTGTGCTGTGCAGACTGCAAAGACAGCATGAGGGAAATAAATAAAATAACTCATTACAATTTCAAAGTGCTGGCTTCATACTGACGTGATTTTATCAAAATTGATTTCACCTGCGTGGTGTTTTAAACTACTGCAGAAGTTAAAATACAGATGTGACCCATATTATATTTCCACTGAACAGTATCACTGTGGGCCTCCTCCAGGGAGGGTGCATTCGGGGGTGTGAGGGCCATTACAAAGTGATCATTCTTCTTCTCTGCGGCGCTCAGGATGAACGCAGGTGTCTTGTGCTTGCCAAGTAGGTACTCAGCCTGAGGCATACAATTTTAAGGGTTAAAAACCACAGCCAACTTTGGAAGAATTAGGTTTAAATTGTGTGCCTTTCTGTAATATTGTGCAGCTTAATTCAATTGCTCTGTGGAGGTGAAAAGAAAAACTTTTCACGTAGAAAGTGAGGTGGCAACTATCAACTTGCCAAATTCCTCCATTTACCAGTGAAGAAATTGAGACAGGTAAGTTACTGTGTGGATTAACAGATGCACTTACTCAGGCTAATCTTTCAATCATTCCAAAAGCCAAATCCAGGGGCTGGGGATTTAACTCAATGGTGCAGCCACCTGCTTTGCAAGCGCAAGGTCCAGATTTCGATTCACAGTACCAAAAATACCCCAAAACACCCCAAAACCAAATCTATTCCTTTTCCTATCCCCATTAATCAGTTACCATATGTACAAATGTGTGTGATTTTCTGTTTTAAAGTGTGTTTTGCTCAAGGCTGGTGTGGAGGCGTACACCTACAATCCCAGAATTTGGGAGGCTGAGGCAGAAGGACTGCTGTGAATTTGACACCACCCGGGGCTACATAGTAAACCCTATCTCAAAAAAACAAAAACAAAAGTGTTCTCAAGAAAAGAAAGCCGTCATTAGTACATGTAAAAGAAGAGTTAATGGGTTGGGGATTTAGCTCAGCGGTGCCGCCACCTGCCTTGCACGTATGAGGTCCCGAGTTAGATCCCCAGTAGCAAAAAGAATTAATTATCAATAACCACATACTTCCTTATAAATTATATAACTTAATTTTTCAAATAGCTTTACTGTATAAAAATTAGGTTTACTTAAAAAAATTACATCACTGCTTGTAGAAATACGATTAAAAAAACTTGCAACCTTATCAACTATTCCTTATTTATATATCAAATATAATGCACATATAATCAAAATGTGAACAGTATCTTTTTATTCTATGAAACTGAGACAACTGCACGCACTCAATTTCATTACTTGTTTCACCTAACATGGGCAAGTGCTCACCAGTCACTGTTAAAATACCGCATTATAATTTCTTAGGGGCTGCAGAACCTATATCCCTTGCTTTGGGAAGAGTTTTTTTTTTTTTTTTTGGTAACGGGAATCAAATTCGGGACCTTGTGCTTGCAAGGCAGGTGGCAAAATCACTGAACTAAATCCCTGGCCCTTTCCCTCACTTTATATTTGTATGCTTTTACAATATTTTACATAAATTTTATTTACATAAGTTTCTTGAAGTGAAATTTCTGAAGCCAAAGCTTTTGATCTGTTTTTCTACACTCCTTCTTGGAAACCAGAAGTATATGAGGTGCTCAATCCCTCTCATTTGTACCAAAATCAGATTTGTTAAATCCATTCTGCCAATACAGTTAGAAAAAAGTGAAAGCTGCTGTTTTTCTGCAAGGGCAGACTATGCACTTGTACAAGATGCCACACTCCACTTTCCACCCAGCTGGACCTTGGTGTGAACTCACTGGGCAGAAATGAAGACTTGAAAAGAGTAACACAGTATGCATGCCACTGCTTAACTTATATAAAAATATTTTTACCGTGGGCTTTTTTTTTTTTTTTAAGTTTTGAGGCTTGAACCCAGGGCCTTCTCACAGAACTACATCCCTATTCCTTTGTTGTTCAGTGACAGGATCTTGCTAAAATTGTCAAGTCTCGCAGGCTAGACTTGAATTTGCAAACTTCTTGCCTCAGCCTCCCAGAGTGCTGGGATGACCAGTGTGTAACACCATCCCTGGCTAAGTCAATGGTCTTTTAAAGTACGTTCAAGATGCACGAGGCACTTTTAAAAGAGCAGTGTCTAAGATGTAGGGAAGCTGCACCGCACGCCCACCTGCTTCAGCCTGTCGTAGTCAAGTCCTTCTGCCTGGACGCCATTGGCACTGGGCTGTGACGAGGGTGTAGATTTTGGTCTGTACGAATGAAAATTGCAGGATAGGTAAATGATACTTACGGTATCTAATGAGTTCATAGTTATAAACTTACCAACCCAACTCCAGACTTAAGTAACTCCCATAGCTGTTAGATTGATTGGAACAGAAAACAAAGTATTTTTTACTTATCTCATTATTTTAAGTTATTTATAGAGAAACTAGAAATGGTGACAAGGTGGCGAGACTTCTTTGGCTAAGAGGCGAAGATGGCATGGCTTTGGGCCTGAGGCCGGTGACCATGACTGTGGCAAAGAGGCCAGTGGACACTTCTGACACCCAAATAACACAACCTTGTTTTCTCCTTTTTTTTGAAGTTTTACATTGTCTATCAAACACCCAGCAAATCACAGAAAGGAAAGTATAAAGATTGGGATATTTTTGTCTAACACGAATCAGTTTACAAATTTCCACATATCAGAAGAAAATATTTTACTAAACACAATTTCTCTGTATATATTTTATTCTATGCCAAACATTAAAATAACCGAGAATGTTGAAAAATGATTATTAAGCAGAACTATACTCATATCTAATTGGCTATTTCACTATGAAGGTTTCATGGAAATATTGTGTGAATGGCGTGCTTCAGGCTCACTGCTCCATAAATTTGCTTTGCTTAAAAAAAAAAAAAAATTGCTTCTCAGCCTTTTGGCTAAGATCAAGTATATAAAAAAAAGGAAATGCAGACAAAAGCAGATTATCAATTATTATTATACTCCAGTGGTTGAACTTGTATCAAAATTTTTACAGAACAAAATGTGTTGGGATTAAGTTTTTATTTTGAGACAGGGTCCTGGCTCTGTAGCCCAGACTGGCTCTTAACTCCAGCTCCTCCTCTTTCAGTCTCCCAAGCGCTGGGGTAACAGGTGTGGACTATCATACCTGGCCGAAGGATTAGGCATATTTTATGATGGGTTTTTGGTTTTATTTTGACATGGGCTCACTATGTAGCCCAGGCTGGTCTCAGAATCACAGCGATACTTCCGTCTCAGGCTCCCGTGAGCAGGGATTCCAGGCGTGCGCCACCACACTCATCTAGGATTTGGCGGATTTTAAAGGAATACTTCAAACCAAATAAACTAGTAATGGCTTCTTCTTCAGTTCTTGCAATAAAAGAAAATCCTCAGTGGAAAACCTACAGTTAATTGGGTTCTTCTATTCTCTAGCTTAGTATACTAAGTAGCCACTCTTTAAGGGCTACTAATCAATATAATTTTAAACTGCTAGTCAGATAACATACTTTCAACTTTGCAGTGTAGCAATGTCAGAAATCCAAGTCAAGGCCCAATGTGTAGAACTTTTCAAAAGTTTTAATTTCATAATCCCTAAGACATGTAATACTTTAAACCCACAGGCATCACTCATGAAGATAAAATACTGAGCCAATCTGCTTTAACAATGAAATGTTGTTGCTTAAGATTATTATAAAGCAAGCCAACCAGTTTTATTTTATTAGGTATATGCTTATATGAACTAAAGAAGATACTAACTTTCAGAAATCATTGATGTAAGTACTGAGCAGGGCACTAAAGGGGAGGGGAGGTTTCTGGGGAGCCTTCTGAGTGAGGACATGCACACGCAGCTGAGGGCCCAGCAGTTCTGCAGGTCCACACTGTGATTTCACATACTCATGTCTATGCTTGCTCTCCAAAACTGAATTTTAATTACTCTGCTTTCTTTTACTTTTTCACATTTAAATGGTGTAAGTAACTAGTTATTTTTTCCTATGCTATATAATAAATAACTCTGAAATTCATGCTATAATCAGCTATAATCTGCTACTTAACTGTGCCATATGTTCTGAATATATATCCATATTTAATAAGTAATTAAAAACTGTTATATAATTAATAACTCCAGAGACATGCAAAATTTAAAAAACTTAATTCATGCTAACATGCAATCCATCACCACCACCACCACCACCACCATCACCACCACCACCACCACCGTGAGAATTGACTCAAGGGGGGAACTTTTCATACTGAAGGAAAGAAGTAATCACCACTTTTTTAAAAGGAAGTTTTCAACATTACCCTGGGGACACTAAGTGCAAAAGCAAGAAGGTAACTGAGAAGATCTCTTTGTTCTAGCAAGGTTTCTTAAATCTTTTGTTCACAACAATCTACCCCAAAGAAAGTAGAAACCATTCATGACTGCAATATTAACATTTTATGGAGATTTAACTGGTTAACAAAAGAAACTTATCAAGCATTCTGGTAACCAGTAGCATGAAAATAACCTGAACACATCTGACCAGAGTCTCATGACAGAACACCTACCTACTCAGTGGCACTACTGAATTCAAATGATCAGTAGACTTGATGTGTATTTCACAAAATAGATGCATATATGAGACCATGGCTATATTTCAGTTATTTTAAAACTATGGGCTTTCTACATAATCAATAACAAAATATGTTGGTTTCCCAGAGAATTTTACTCCTTCATGAGTAGAAGGGTGGCCTATAGGTACCCTGCTATAAAACTGTGGTACACTGCCAAAATTCCTATTCTGTCAAATTAATTCTATAAACAGTTGAAAAGCACTTGAAGGATTTTTTTTTTTTTTAATTAAGAGAGGGGAATAGATGATCTATACTTTCAGTGGGGAGGGATGGTGTGCTGGGGTAGAACCCAAGGCTGTAAGCATGCTACGCACACTGTACCACTGTACCAATGACTCTCATCCTGTTTTCTTAATTAAAAATGGTACTATAGGACTTATCCTATAAACAACCGCTAAAGACACAATGAGGTTGTTAAAGGTACTGAATCTACTACAATGTATCTAGGAAACAGATTTTCTTCAAATATCCAAATGTGGCTATGAGATTTTCTTGTGTTCCAGTAACAGCAAGCACCAGATCTTCTATCACACTTTTTAAAGGCTTTGTCTCAGAACCATGAAGAAAAACAACCTTTAAAGGAAAATACCAAAGCTATGAACAACCCTAGACAATGCACAGAACTCTGGATTCCATCCTATTATTTCTGATATTTACTACATGTATGGATCCTAATCCAACTATAATGCGATGGTAGGTTTTTGTTTTTATTTAAATGTCAAAGATAAAGCTAAAAATGAAAGACTCAACCTATTAACCAGCTCCCTTGTGGTGATTACCAGTCCAGGTAGAAAAGCTCAGCCCTGTCCTGAACATGTTATTAGAGTCTCAAGTCATAAAGCCACAGCAGGGTGATACCTGTGTAATGAATCATAGGACCTGTTGTCAAAAACAATCTGATTTTTCCTTGAAGAATCCCGTCTATGAAGGGGAAAGACCATTTAAAGGGGAATACAATAGAACTTTAAAATAATTCTAATGGTGTTATTTACTGTTTCACAGGTTTCCAGTTAGAGCAAACAAAACAAAAATTAAAGGATTCCACTCCATTAACCATTTCTCCAATAAAGAGAAAAAATTTTGAAGCTAATTTTAGTTATATGAATATACTGTTTACCTGAAAATTACACAGAATTTTAAAAAGGTCATTATATAACTTACCCCTGTAGGCTACTGGCACAGTAAAACCCACCAAGAGTGTCAAATACACGTTTCTATTACTGTGACTACAAGGCAACAGACTCAAAATCACTGTAGCTTGAAGATTACCCTCAGGCATGAAAAGAACACTGTTTTTCCCATCATGAATACAGTATCTACAAGCACTTAATAAAAATTATAGGAAGAACTCACAAACTTTTCCGTGTTACATTCCAGTCAAGATTCAGAGCATTTTTACAACATTCTTGCTTTTCCTTTCCTTCCATCCTACTTAATACAGCAGAATGCAGTATCCTGTAGATGCCACAGAGCATCAGCTCACCTCAACACCAACATAATTCTGACATGGACAGTCTAAGAAATGGTGCCAAGACTACAGGGCAAGATGAAGTGCACTTAATAAGAACATAAGGTAAGCAACGCACTTGCTTCCCCAAAAAACAGGGGAGATACTTAAGAGTTGTTTAAACATTTCAAAAATGTTTTATAGTTTAAAACTGTAGTATTTTTTTCAATGCATACGTAACGAAACTTTATGACACATATTGGTGGTTGGATCAAATCAATAAAAGGTGTACGAATGGTCAGAAATAAGTGTTTCAGAAGTTCTATTTTGGGAAAGGTGAGGGAAAACATCTAACAGAGTTAGAACATGATTACAAAGATTCAATGAATCTACATAAAAATATTTTCAAAATGGTGACCGTTAAGGCACTTATTAAACTTCCTTTAGAAGTCTAAAAAAAATCTTTCAAAGAACACTATTATTTTACTAAATGAGACCAATAAATCATGTGACAAACTCCATTCAGAGAACTCTCCCATGTCCCTTTCTGAAGCATCAATGCAGCCCTAGCCTGTGGCAAGGTTAAAGTTCCTTCCAATGAAATCAGGGCAGAAAGAACCTCCCATTATAACTTACATAATCAAAGGGCAAATGGCACATCACATTTCTGTTGCTGTATATAGTACTTGACAAATGAGGCTTCCTAATGTACTACTGAGGAAAATCTGTTAACTATTAGCAAAGTGTTAGAAGGTCCCCTCAGTTAGGTGTATGAGAAAAATAAGGAGCAATTTTTGTGCTCTACTGAAAGGTGACGTTCACCAAAAACAATTCCCTTCATTTTCTCCTGAAGTCAAATATGATCATCTTATAGTCACTTAGAAACTGAAAGCTTTAATACATTCTAAAAGGTCAGGTATGGTGGCAT
Source organism: Fukomys damarensis (assembly GCF_012274545.1). Lineage (NCBI taxonomy): Eukaryota > Metazoa > Chordata > Mammalia > Rodentia > Bathyergidae > Fukomys > Fukomys damarensis. The sequence goes on along the minus strand of NW_022900923.1, from coordinate 329,606 downwards.
ATACCTGTAGTCTTAGCACTGAAGAGCCTGAGGCAGGAGGATTGCCATAAATTCGAGGCCAGCTCAGACTACATAGTGAGTTTAAGGCCAGCTTAAGCTACATAGCGAGACTGTCTCATCCCCACCGAGCCCCATCTAAAAAGCCTGCCTTCTTTAAAGATCTTAACTGTGTCATCAAATCTTCTTTACTGCTTGCAGAAAAAAACACACAAAAGCCAAATCCAAGTGTAAACTTAGGCTCACATAGAACAGGTCTGTGACAATATGAAGTCTATTTTTGCTCTTTTTAAAAAATTAGGTTTCTATATTAAGACTTGAGCTTTCTTTTTGCGAGGCCAACATTAAGGCAGGTTTCTCAAAAATAAAACAAACAAAAAACAGGGCAGAAACCCCTTTTAGTCTTTAAATGTGTACCATTTTCTTCCCTTGGGAAAATATAAGCTTTTTTAAACTGTTTCATAAACCAGGAAAAAGTTCTACCCATGACTAAGACCTGCGGCATAAACTCAGCCAATCATCATGAAGTACACCTGTCTGACTGTGCCAATGTCCCAGCCTGCTTGATTATTATCAGAAGTTTCAACTGAGAGCAAATTCAAGCTTTTAAGTTTTATTTTGCTTTCTTATAAGATTACAGCCTTTTTTCTCCAGCTGACTTTCAGTTTAAAATATAAAATTTCTGTCATTCAGACAAATGGGGAAATGTGAATATATATCTGGTATGTAGGAGATGTCCCCATTTTTTGGAAAAATGCTACAATATTTAGGGTGAAGCAACATTTGTTTGAAAACCACTTCCAGACTATTCAGAAGAAGAAAAAAATGTCTTGATATATACATAGTAAGACAAATGTGGCAACTATTAACAACTGGTCAGCCCAGCGTATTTCCTGTATTATTCTTTAATCTCTTCTCTAGTTAGGAGTATTTCAAAATATTGGGAGGTATAAAGCTGCCTTAAAATTTCAGACAATCTAACAAATATAGGATGAATTTATCAGACATCACTAGTAAAATCACAATGGGCTCAGCAGACTGTCCAGTAGTAGGGGGATTATAGGTGTTTCATGAGCTCCTTTGCACAGTTTATAATCTACAACTGGGTATTTTCCTTTTTAGATACATGTTGTATAAAACTTTAAAACAAAACAAAAACAAAAACACTGGTACCTGGAGATGACAGGGGACTTGCTGCCATTCACTGCATTTGCTCTCTCCCAAGGCTTTCTGGTTGGTTCTTCAAAAGCAAAGAACAAATGCATTAAATATCCCTATTGTGTCCTGAGGTGCCATAAAACAAACAACAACATACTATAGGCCCCAGCAAAACACCAAAATACCATTATACTGGTTTATATTGTAGTAATACAGATAAATAGAACATTTTTAATTTAAATTTTAAACACTAAAATTCTAATTTGCACAATTTCAGACCTTTAAGAAATTGAAAAGGAAATTAATAAGTTTTCTTTTAAAAGCCCTTAGATAACTTTTGGGACTTGCAGACCATTCCAACTAAATAAGTATGTTCTCTCCAAATTCTTACAAAGGATTCTGCAGTAACCCACTGGCCAGCATACTGTGCCTTTTTTGCATTGTTTTTGTACTTTGGATGACTTGGCTGGTGTGTCACTGGCCTAAATGAACAATGGAATGAAATCTTGTCTGGGAGGAAAACTTTTTGGGCCACATGAAGATTAAGTGAGATGAGTCGTGATATTATCACATAGTTTTGACTAAGAAGCTGCACTGAGTTTTGATGGAGCCCCTCAATGGGCTTTAAAGTCTCCTCCAAATATGCACATGTAAAATTAAATTCAAATTCCCCCTTGAAACGCCACTTTGTTTCTACATTTCTGCTTCAAGTCAACATCCAGTTGTGAACCTTCAAAGTTGCCACTAATTTTGCTTGACTCCTTATCACTCATGAAATTCTTTTTTTCATTAAACATTTTTATCCTTTTTTTTGTACTCTCTCATTGACACCACAATGGTGCCAAGTTCCAAATTTGGCTGGGGACCACTAAATAATCACACCGTGTCCTGATGGGCAAAATCAGTAACACATCCAACACACCAGCCAGGCAGGTGAAGAGGGAAGTCCTGAACAAAATTAGGCAGAGAGAACAGTCATCAGGATATTGCACCAAAGAGGCAAGTGGAAAGATAAGGTGTAATTCCAGAGGACCAGATGTAGTGAGTGCTACCTAATGGTGGCTGAGGTCATCTGTCATTTAGACAGAGGTGAATACTTTTCACTCTTAAAAGAGCAGAGGGCCGAGACCATTGTGCCTTAGGAGGAGGGATAGAGCTACCTGCTCTGTAGGGCCAAGGTATGAGAACATCTTGGGCAAGGGTGGGGTGCCTCAGGAGGAAAGGCCTCGAGGCTGATTCCCTGCAAAGGCTCTCTGGTAACACACTGGTTCCCTGCACTATGACCTTCCTCACTGATTTCACTAAGTCAGTCCTCCCTGATTCCATGTCACCGTGCTCACAAGTGCTATCTTTCTGTGCCGCCAGCAATTTTAGCTGATGTTAACTTGGCACTTGCACTGTAAAGCCTTAACTGATCTTTATCATGAAGGGCTCTCAAACATTTTTTGTTTCTAATTCACCTTTTCAATTTATTTTTCCAACACACTCCAAAGAAAACTCTTCCCTCTAGATTGCATCTATTTACCACTTCCCAGTCTCTTCCTGCTTTCCTCAAGCATCTCTCTGTTCCTGATGGTAGTCATACCCAACGCTCTACTTCCAATGTGCAGTAACATGTCACCCTTTCCCACAAAGATGGCCCAAGTGACTCAGCACGCTCTCGTCCCTCTCTGGCTGTTACAGTTTGGGTCTAGATATCCCCCTAAAGCCTCACTCAGTTGCACATGGGTGAATCTAGAGAAACTAGAGTGTGTGATGCTGAGATTAAGAACATGTAATTACTAAACCACTACATGTGAGTGATTGGTTTGGCACTACCCTAATCCCAGTAGTCTAAATAAGGTAAGAAGCAGAAAGGCACTGTTAAAAGTCCCTTGTTGGACCGGGGATTTAGCTCAGTGGTTCTGCCGCCTGCCTTGCAGGCGCAAGGACCCAGAGTTTGATCCCTTGTAATGCCCCCCACTCAAAAAAAGTCCCTTCTTGCCTTTGTTACCTTGTGTGTACCACTAACTGTTTTTCCTCTGTGACACCCTTCTCTTGTTGCTTTTGCTGCTACCTCTGCCATGAACTGTTGCTCCTCTGCCACCCTGTCTTGAAGGCAGCCAATTAAGGACTGAAAACTCTATGAACCATAAGCCAAATAAATCTTTTACCCTTTAACTTTGGGTTTGGGTATTTTGTCTCAGCAATAAGAAAAAAGCAACAAACACACTGGCACACCAGCATCCAACATCTGGTCATAGGTGATTAACTTTCCTTTATCATGCCTCAACTGTACTATGAGTTTTCTGCTCAAGACCTCACTTCCTTTTGGCCTATCAAATGCCTGATACAATGTTAGTTAAAAAAACTGAAACAAATAAAAACAGCCACATGCCCTTCTGAATGAATTCTTCATTTTATACATGGCACACACACACAAAACACAAGGCTTAGTTTTTCATATTTGAATTAAGGGGATATGGATTTGGAGTCTGTGGCAAACCTTCAGAGAATCATGAGCAGATCTGTATCCAATGAATTCTCTCTCTGGGAAGAGAATGAGCTACTCTTATCATATTTTAATGATTCAGTGACACTACAGTTTGGTTCAGTTCTGAAGTATCTACAGTCTTAATGACAGTACATATAATTAGTTTTGTAAGAATCCTATTTAAGACAAAAACAAAATAGACTGACAAAGTTAGTTTATAAAGTCACAATATAATTATAATATAAGCAGTCAGACTACTGAATGGTTGCTGTTCAACAAACCCATCAGACTGAGGGATTGTGTGTGGGGATGCATTACAATCACAAAAACAGGGGCCGGGGATTTGGCTCAGTGGTTCTGCCGCCTGCCTTGAAAACTCAAGGACCTGAGTTTGATCCCCGGTACCAAAAAACAAACAAACAAAACAAAAACAAAAGCTTATTTAAAAAAATTTAAAAAAGGAAAGAAGCCGTTTCACAGGTGGCTGGTGGTCTCTAAATTAAAATATGTAATAATTACTACAGACAGTTCTCTATACTGACTTCTTGTGGACCATTCTAAATAGTAACTCACTGAATTGATTTATGTCACTTCATTCCAAAATAAGCAAAGAAGTAAAGAGCCTGGTTTGCAATCTCTAGCCAGCCACACTTCAAGCAGCCTCAGGTCCCATCTTGGATGTACTGCTCTCTGACAGCCTTCGGTCGGGAACATGTATGTGTTTTGTTAATGTTTCCCAAAAGCTTTTAAGAGATTCTTTTTAGCTTATAAATCAGAAGCTTTATTTCCTTGATTATCAACATCACACAAATGGTTAAAATGACAACCACCTCAATTTGAGAATGTTTTGAAATACAATACAGTGCTAGCTAACATGCTCACTTAATTTTTACTTTTAAGAACTATTAAATAAATGACAATAATACACTAGATTTTATAAGTGTGAAAATTATGGTTGTTCAAAAGTTGAGAGAAAAAGTTCGTGTTTTAACAGATCTCACAATATCAGGGACAAAGCAATAGCAGCTTCTGAGATCACAAAAGGCAGAAGAAAAAGGTCAATGTATTCATGTGTGAAAAAGAACTTTAACATTTTAGAGACCAAGCAGTTAGTCTCAATATGGGAAAGGGAAAATTTTTAATTGGAGAATATTACCATTTAGGAAAGCTGACAGAGATTAAAACATTTCTCCTGAACTTACCAGGTGTACTTGTTGAAGAGGCCTTTGAAGCTACCGGCTCAGCATCTTCCTAATGTACAGAAACACATGCATCAGCAACCCCCTCCCCACACCGGGCACCTGCCATGAGTACACTGAGCGTGGGTGCCTCTCCCTTCCTTCCCTTGGATTACACTTCTTGCTCCTCTTCCCAGCATTCCCCTCCAATCCCCAGAGTGCCTAGCCTGATATGTTCTCTTCGAGGACCTTTGCTAGCTACTGCTAGGAAGGCACAAGAGACAGAATAGTTACACATGGAACAGACGGAGCAGTTTGCCCAGCTGGATTGGGGAGGATGGCATGAATGTTTCACACTAAGGGATACAGAAACCTTCCCAGAAGATGGTGCTCACTCATTTCAAGGGGATTTAAGAATGGAATTAACTCCACAAGCTTGATCTTCAGTGCTTTTCCCAAGACTCCACATCATCAACTTGTTTTACTAAGAAAGCCACTATAATTTTATAACCATGTTTCCCCGAAAGTAAGACCTACCCGGAAAATAAGCCCTGGTTGTTACTGTGGTGATGGCCAGAGTCATGCAAAGGACACCTCACTATTCTTTTGTTTGGTGGCCACTCTGTAATAGCAGGTAAGGCAAAGTGATGGGGGCTGGCATTTTTGAACTCTTACTTTTCAACACTGATTATTTTTCTGGTTCAGTTTTATTTTCAGGGAAACAACAATGGATTTTAAATACCTAAATAAAATAAGCAAGTGTAACTGAACTAATTAAGGTCAAGCTAAATAGTCATTGGCTGAATGGGCTGTGTTGGTATCCCACATCTTAAGGTGGGTGCTGGCTTTACTCACGTACACTTTTGTCCTCTTTTTGTTCTGCTTCTATTGTTGATCCCTTTTCAGCAATTCTTCTCCTAGAAAGAAGGCAATTTGGACTTTTTTAAAAAATCATGTAACTCTTAGTATACAATCTCCTTCTCCAAGAGGGAAGGAAGAACTGTATCTAGTTAAGCTAACTTCAGAATAAAATTAAGAAAACCCTCCGGATTATGGGAATGTCTGCTACAGTGAGATTTCTCACCTCCTGGCCAGCAGGGCACTCATTTCTTCCATTAAGCCGCTGCCCCCTAGTGGAAGGGGCCCATTCCCTCGACTGGAGTCAGCTTTGGAGGAGGCTGAGTTCAAGGCAGTGGTATTCCCTCCACTAGTGAAAGAGGCATCCTCCATCTTAACAAGAAGATACACAGGATAATTTCCTACGTTAGTTGTATCAATGTTAATTATTTAAAATATGCAAATATTTTTAGCCTTAAAAATAGTGTTGATTTTATATACCAAAAGTTTTATCAATGCTCACACCACCAGTAATGGGGTGAAACAGTACTGGGCGTCTCCTGGCACGATACACTGAGAAGTACTCAAACTGTCATTCTGCTCCCCAAACACCCAACCTGAATCGAATCATGAGGAAAAAAATCAGGTATGCCAAACTGAAAGAAAAATCTAAAAAATAACTGACAGTCTTCAAAGATATCAGTGTATGAAAGATTGAAGAACTGTCACAGTCTATAATAATGTGGCATTACAACTAAACGCAACAGAAGGCCATGAAAGAAAATTTCCATAAAAGACACTGGAAAGCAGACCTGAACACATTTCAAAATAAATTTGAAAACACTGTTAAATTTCCTAATTTTAATAACTACCCTGTGGACATGTATGTGAATGATCTTGTTCTTACAAAATACTATACATACCAAAGGTTATTTAGGGAGATGAACATGGTATTTATAACATACTCTCAAATCATTCAGACAAGAACTGTGTGTGTATAGAAGGAAACACGCACAAAGAAAATAGGCAAGTGTTGGTAAAATGTTAGCTGGTGAATGTAGATAGAGTCACAACAATTTTTATATGATTCTCGAAACTTTCTGGTATATTTTAATTATTTTGAGTTTTTAATCAATAAGGTTAACAGCATAGGTTCATAAAGTTAAAACTAATAAATCCAGTATTTTAGATATTTACAATAAGACATACATGTAAAAGGCAGTGGTTTGGAAATGCATTTACCCGTGACACTTTCCTAAGTTTTGCTCCTGCAATTGCAGCTGCAAGTCCAGTTAAAGGGCGATTGTCTTCTGACACAGGTCCAGAGAAAAATCCAGCTGCAGGGAGGGGTGGGGCAGGAGGGG
>NW_022900923.1:281715-322356 GCF_012274545.1 Fukomys damarensis | reverse complement strand
GGGGAGGAGGGGGAGCTGGGGCCTGGATAGGTCCAGGTGGGAGGGGAGGAGGGGGTGGAGGTGCAGGTGGTCCCAAGGCAATGCCTGAGAGGAAGAAATGTTAAGACAGACCATCAGTTTGAGAGCTGAGCAGTCTTACTTTATGAGGATAGGTATGCAGAATTCCATGTTAAGTTAACTCAAATATGACACAGGAATTTAATTTACTACAATGTTTACAGTCTAGATCAGTTTTAAAAAAATATTAAAATATAAAGTCAATGTGCAAATATATGTATTTAATGTTTGACCTTTAGTAATGAACTATGCAACAGATTATCTACTTAATTTTTTTTCCCATGAGGACTTAAAAAATAAAATAAATGCTTATAAAATTTGGGAAAGAGGCAGATATTTCTTAAAAAACAAATGAGTAAATGTAGTAGCAGCTATTATTATTTGAAATACCATACTCCAAATAATCCATGTGAACGCTGAGATAGTATATCCCGATATCCTACTATAACAAAGACAGATGTTTCCTGTTTATACATGGTCCAAGTCATTGGGCTCAGAATGTAAAAGCAGAATGTGTCCCAGGCTGTTATCTTAAAAATATTCTACACTGAAATAATTCCAAGTGTAGCCAAGGTTAAGAATCGCTGAAGTAAGGGAATTTACTAATACAAGTAAAATCATAACATAACTCTCAGAAGTAACGTACAATTTGAAATATAAGCCTTTAGCCTTCAAGTTGGTGCATAAGAAATGTTCGAATCTCATAAAAATCTCTGAGATTGAACAGGAAATTACTTAGTATTGGAATACTGAACTATAAGCAATTTCCTTCTTGCAGGATTGAAAGGGATCTTGGGGACACGTTAAGTGCTCGTGCTACACACAAAGAGGTGGTGGAGCGGTTGTCCCCTCCTGAAGGGCACAGGGGAGCACACCTTTCTTGTCCAGTGTTACTGTTGTAGTTCTGATCTGATCCCGGGCCCTAAGTCTAGAATTTAACTCTATTTTAAAGAAAATTCCACAAGTTAACAACAAAAATATGCATAGCACTAACAAGCCTTACTACATTATTTTAGATAATTAAAAGAGGTACGTTTAAATTGAGATTAATGCTATTAAGTACAAATTTTTTTCAGCACCCTCTCTATAATCCTCACTAAATTCTAAGTAAAAACAAAACAAAACCCCAAACAGGGCCATAGGAATCTTATTTACATTCAGAAGTAGGTCCTCCCTACTTACACACCATCATTCTTAGAGGTCATGTCCCCTCCTTGCCCCCACACAGCAGGTGTAGGGCACCTGTGGAGGCTGCTATCCTCTCATACCTACAGGCTGTGGCATGCTTGGGGCACACTGAGCCCACTGCCCTCTGTACCCTCCTGCCCAGCCAGGGTGCTCCAGGGCTCGGTGTGTACCACCTGAAAGCCTGGTACTGGGGGTCCCAAACCAGAACTGCGCTGGGGGTGTGTGTCTTAGCCCAGGACATCAAGACCACAGCCAGCACTAAGTATATACCTGAGTTGCCCAGAAAGTAAAGGAAAACAGTTTAGATCATAGATCAAAAAGGTCAAGTAAAATTTTCCTAGGAAAATTTGGTTTGCAAACAAATGTTTGGCAAAATTTTGTTTTTGTTTGCAAACTCTACATCAGGTGACAAACACAATTGAGACACCTTTCCTGCATGAATACAAATGTGGTCATCTTTCCCAGAATCATGGAACAAATTAAGTTAATGATCCAAGGCACCATTACTAGAACACACCTACTATGATACTGGAGAAGATATTAAATTTAGGACAAAATGGAAATTCCCCTTACCAACCTTCCAAATGCAAATGATAAAACAGAATAAAATGTATTTATTTCCATTTTAACTTTCCAAATGGAAAAATACCCGACATGGCACTCTGGAATCTTGATGTCCCACTATTAAACTCCCCTCCCTTCCTTTCAGGTGGCAGCTGTGGCCTCCAACTCTTCTGGAGGCGAGCTGCCAGCAGCAATGAGGAAAGCCTTACCCTGCAGAGCTGGAGTCTCGGCCGGCTGAGAGGCTGCCTGCAAGCCGGGCTCAGAAGCAGAGGAGTCTCCCAGCACAGAGTTTAGAGGAGTCTCCGCAGAGGCAGGGGCAGCTGCAGAGGGAGAAGGGAGAACACTGGGCTTGGATGAGGGGGTCGAGGCAAGGTGGGTGCTGGGAGGGGCAGCTGAAGCTCCGCCATGGGACAGTGGTGGTGGGGGCGGCGGCCCCGAGGTAGGTGGTGGAGACACTGGGCACAGCACAGAGTCCAGCAGCCCAGCAGGTGCCGTTGGTGACGGGGGCATCTGGGGCACAGGAGAAGAAACACAGACGGGAAGGATGGGCCGCGGACCGGCAGCTTTGCCAGGGGGGCTGCTAATCATGATTGGAGGAGATGGAGGGAGGGGAGAGAAACTAGAAGGGGACCAGGCACAGGGCTTCGCTGCTGGAGGCTGAGAAGAAGGTGTGTTCACAGGAGAAGAAGGCCGAGAGTTTTTGTTCAGAGGACGAGGAACTGTAGCATAATGGGGGAGAACAGGGTGGAAGGCTGAGCCTAGAGATGTCGCAAAACGTGTCGCTGAGTGTCGCAGTGGTGGTGTAGGGGGTGTGGAAGCAGGTGGCAAAGCAGCCACAACAGCGTGGTCAGGAGTGGCATCTGACACTGGAGCTGAGATGACTTTGGCGTGTGATGGAGGAGGTGCTGGAGAAGGCTGGCAACTGGGGTAGTCAGGAGGTGGAGCGCTACACAGGGAGCTGTCTGGAGATGGAGCTGGACAGAGGTGGGAAGCAGCAGCAGAGACAGGATACAAAAGGAGAGAGAAAAAGGAGCAAGTGAAGCCACAAAACCAGCAATCAGACAACTGTACAAATGACTATAGTTAGTACAGAGAATCAGGCACACGTGTATATAACCTTTTCACCTGAGAGGATTTTCACTTGTAAACATACAGTTTGAGATCCAGAAAATGACATTTTCTTTTACTAGTAAGTACATTAATAAATTAAACAGATTAATTTGTCCTTTGTACGGGATAGCAGTCTTTAACTTTCATTATTTAGCCCATTAAAATATTAAAATCAAATGAAAATAAATTTAATTTTTAAAAAAACAGAAAAACTAGTAAAGTGTTTACTACAAAAGGTGAAGAACTTTTTATTTCAATGCTAACTTGCAGAATAGTTGTTTTGTTAGCTTTTCCTCCAGAAAACAATTAAGCAGTCAAAACAAATGGATTAACTTAACCACTACCTAATCTACCTACATGGAGACTTTTGATATGTGCCACATGGAATAAAAATTCTTAAGATTCTATAATGGATGTTAATCTTAATGATTGCCTCAAACTTTCAGGTATCTCTTAATGTCTTTCAATCAATTCCATCAGAATAGTAGAAAATATATTTAAATATACAGTCAGTTTTAGAATACTTTTCACTTATTGCTTTAATTTCTCCTTCAAAAACTTTAGATTATAATCAAGCTAATTTTTGGTTGGTTTTTTTGTTTGTTTGTTTGTTTGTTTTTTGGTACCGGGGATTGAACTCGGGTCTTTGCGTTTGCAAGGCTGGCCACCAAACCGCTGAGCTAAATCCCCGGCCCTAATCAAGCTAATTTTTTACTGCCTGGTATTGTACTACTTTATGTAGTATTTGAGACAATTTGAGAAATTTCATGAGGGAACTAACTTTCCAGTTCATCTAATATAAAAAATTTTCCATAAAAATACATACTCTATAGCCAATCTATGAGGTTAGATGAATTAGAATGCCAAATAAAAATTGCCAAGCGTGTTCTTTAAGTCTCTAAGCAATAAGAACAATACAGAGAGAAATGAGAATGAAACGTTCAGGTAGTCACTGCTACGTGCCTTTTGTAATTTCCAGCCATCTGGCACGGCCAGGCACCTTAGTAGCAAACACCCTCGCTTACAGCAAACAAGGCAGGCCGCAGCACAGTAAGCTGCTTACCAGCACCGGAGACTCTGCGCTCTCGCTCCCACTCGAACTGCTCCCGCTCCAGCCGCTCCTGCTCCAGGCGCTCCTGCCGCTCCTGCTCTAGCCGTCTCTCTCTCTCCAGCTGCTCCTGCTCCAGGCGCTCCCTCTCCAGCCTTTCCCTTTCCATTCTCTCTCTCTCCAACCTTTCCCTCTCCAGCTCCTTTTGTCGTTGTTGTTCCTGCAGTTGCCTGAAATTATAAAAAATTAAAATTATGTATCTATGGCCAATCATCACTACAAATGAACTGATGTTCACTTTATTTTTGAGTCAAATAAAAGGACCGCAGGGCATGAGATTAACTTCGCTCTCTCTTAAGAAAGGCTATCTGGGAGTTAATTTAGGTTTCACATCAATGCAAACAGTCTATTAGCATTGGATGGGCTGGATGCCTCAGCATGTCACAGTAAGTCCCATTTTATTCTCTAAGTCTTGTGAATAAAGTACTGCAGGTAATGAATTTCCCATGTAACCAAACATACTACCCCAATGATCAAGTCATCCTTTAACTGCTTAGTGAAAAAATTTCTAAGTCTGCAATTTTCTTCCTAAAATGTAACATCAAATTTTAACTGTACAAGAAATAAATTATCATTCCAGAAAACACAATGACTACTCTTAGCAACAGCTAAATAAACTTTTGCTGAATTAAACACATACAGGTACATAAAAAGGGAAGAAATAAACTTGAAGTCACTGAAATCTCATATCCAGAAGCAACTATCACTCACATTCTGGTATATATGAGTACATTCTAAACTTTTCTTCATGTAATACTGTATACACAAACTTGAAAGACAAAATGAACTGGAATCCCCTTTTCTTACTACTCTGTTCTCTAACTAGTACACCATGGGGTTACCCAAAGGCAGGGTGTGCAGCATCTTCACTTTCTGTGAATGCACATGTGCCCCTGTTAGGCTCTCCAGAGTCCAAGCAGGCTCCTATGGTAGGATGCAAGTCATACCAATGTTAGTACTGATACTGCAATAAGCATTTATTTTCATCTTTGAATCTTCTTTCAACTGCTTCTATAGGATGAATACTGACATATATCTGCTGGGTAAAAGGCATATATTTCTTAAGATTTTTAGTATGAGGTGTGATACATTCTTGTCACGTTCTAAGGCAGTTCTGGAAGTCCTTTTTCATGAGTATCTTCAGTTGTGCTATCCTGTTTGTCTTGATGTCCTGAACAGATTAAAAATGTTTATTTTTCAAGGTCATTTTGATTTTAAGGAAGGACGAGAAGTCCCACTAGCGCCAGATACAGCGAATAAGGTGAAAGAAGATATACTGTAGTGCTTCTGGAGGCCTGCCTTTTAGCAGTAGCATTCACCAGACTTTTGATCACACCTAGTAAAGACATTCATGGAAGAGGACTTTCAGAGCTGCTTCAGAAAGTGGCTAGATATTGAGGATATACTCCTTAGTGAAATAAATAAGTCACACATGTATAAATACTGAAGTTTCCCTGGTGTGAAAAACTATAATGGTACATAAGATCCTAATGATATAACTGACAGTGTGAAATAGGAAGAAAAGGGCTAAAGGTGTAGGGAAAGTGGGTAGGGTAGGGGAAAGGGAAAAAGGGAAAAAAAATATGAGAAAATGAAAAAATGGAAATAAAGTATTTGTAAATAGGGAGCGAAGGAGGGGGTGAAGGGAGGGCAGGGACAAGGGGAAAAAATGAGAACCAAGACCTGTCATGTAAAGGTATAAGATTCCAACGATGAATGTAACTGTACTGTATATCTAAAATGTACCAATAAATTCAAAGAGAGAGGAAAAAAGAAAAAGTGGCTAGAATGATGGGCAAATTTGCCCAAAGCAAGAAGGGAGGAAAACATTAATTTTCATTGAATTAATTTTAAAATTTAAAACATCCACTGTATTTTTAGATAACCCCTTATATATGGTTCCCAAATTATCTTTAGGAAAAGTTATGCCCCACCCCCACAAAGTGAGACTCTACTCATACATTTTATAGCACTGTAGGAAAAAAAGTAATGAAGCACAATACTGTAAAGGCTCTTTAAAAAGTTCCTGGGCAAAACACTTGAAATGTGAGCTGTAATGGTAATGGTAATTATTATTTGGAAATCTCACACTGGAACTTTCTCTAGGCTAATGACTTGGGTGGGCTATGATAACAGGCAACATTCCATGAAAGACCAAGGCAGGCTGCCCTTTGATCCTCCCAGCAGCATCAGTAACCAAGATCTTTCCAAACCTCCCTTCTGTTTCTTTAGCTGGCTTTCACAGCAGAAAAAACCCTCATGACAAGTAAATCCACCTACTTGTCTCACAAAAACAATGACTACAAGAAGACAAAAAGCATCCTGCAGGAGTGGCTCCTTATAAGCAGCTAATAAAATCAATTTTAAGGATATAGTACTGACTAGCTATTGGGTAAATCTCTAGCTGCACAAGTTTTTGATTGATAACTGTTATCACTGTGGTACTGATAGCAAAAAATTAGACACACTAGAAGAATGTTTCTTTTCCTCATTAAATTTACTGGTATTTTGTAGGTATACAGTACAGATACATTCTTGTACCTTTACATGACGCGTTTTTGGTTATTTTTTCCCCATGCCCCTGCCCTCCCTTCACCCCCGCCCCCCGTCCCTATTTACAAAGACTTTGTTTCCATTTTTTTCTTTTCTCATATTTTTTCTTTTCCCTTCTTTCCTTTCCCCTTCCCTTCCCATTTCCTCTACTCCTTTAGCCCTTTTGTTCCTATTTCACATTATCAACTATACAATTTGAATGTTATTTACACTTTATTAGAAAACTAAAAGAATGCCTTTAAATGTTTAAAACTAGAAGAATGTTTTCAATAATAAAAACTAGACAGAGAAAAGCCACTTAAAAGAAAAGCCACTTAAAATTACCACATCTAATGAATAAATTTAACTGGGGTTTGTAACACAGATCCAAGTTTTTAAGTTTTTTTTAGATTTTTGTGACTCTGCTTTGATTTATATCAAAATAACACAGTTTTCAAAGCTCATGCCAAGCCTAGCATTTCAGTGCCCAGCATTCCCACTGGCTTCCAGCCCTCTCTCAGCTGTCCTCATGCTTTTGCAATGTCTCTCTCTCCAATGGCAGCTCCCTCACAAGATATTGAGTTACATGACCCACACAAGAATTAAATTCTGCTCACAGCTGAGCCACATGGTATTCTGACTGCATTTTGTTTTTAATTCTTAGCTTTTGTTACCCCTTAGTCCATTCTGTTTCCAAAGCAATGCAGTACTTTCAGCACAAGCAAAGCCATGCTGACACGACAGGCGGCCGGTGGAAGAGCTGTATCTGGGGGAGCTGACTTAGGTAACTGTTCCACAACATCAGGGCTTCCTAGGGCTTTCAGGCCATGGAAGACACAGCACCTACTGATACAAGAGGAGAGCACCAGCCAGAATGCACCTCCAAGTTCACTGACTGGTGGTTCAAACAGGCAGTGGTTCAAACAGGCAGTTCATGTGTGTGCAGATTCTTGTTTGAAGGAAGTGTTGAACATCTCTACAGCTAATTTTTAGTCTGCTCACTAAAAAGATGCCTATCTACACACAATTCTCAAGAAAGTGTGCCAAACAGAAAATAAGGACTTACACATCTTTCATGGCAAAAATAATTCCCACGAAATTGTACTGTTTATAAATCAGACAATATTGTTGCCTCTAAAGCAAGACATTTGTGTTTAGGGAATATAAACTTGCTTTTCTCACAATTACCATGCTAGTTCCCACACTGGAAATGTATGTGTTCCCCAACCCCTCCATCCTAGAGTTCTGTCTACACTGACTGTTTTCTTCAGTCATTAATAGGATCATTTCAAGATTCTGTCAAAGTACAGTTTCCCTAATTCTAAACTATGGAAAAATTCTGACAGACTAATTCCTTTTAGGATAGGATATACATTTTACAGTAATTTGAAAATTTCTAAGAACACAATACATATTTTTCCAGAAACAACTGTACTACAAATGACCAATATTGTAACCAGTAAAGCATTAGTTCCCCCTACCACTAAAGTATTTCTCTTCCAAAGAGCTACTCCTAAATGTAAGCAGGTACTAAAAAATATCAGCCCACAATGAGATTAACAGCATATATATTAATAGCATATATAGTCAGAGAAACTACTAGTTCATGATGACTAAAAGACTTATTTTTTTGAAACATGTACAATATAAATAAAATTTCAGAAGGCACTTCATCCAGCCTTGCCTATGATGAATAGTATATTAAGTAAATACAGAAGGAATTCTATTTTGACAATGAAGTAGGACAGCAGACTACAAAAACTATTCTGAGTTGGTAACATTTAATAACACTGATGCTACTGGCATTTGTCAAAACATGGAACCATATATACAGTATATTTTTTTGCTTGTTTATTTTGTTGTTTGGGTCTGGGGATCAAACTCAGGACCTCGTGCTCGCCAGGCAGGCATGGCGCCACTGAGCTAAATCCCCGGCCCCAAACAGTATATGTTTTAATTGTATAATGCAGGTGTTTATTTCTCTATTAGTAAACAAATTAAAAAACGGATAAGCCTTATAAATGTAATACCTAGGAGAATTTTAACATGACAAGACAAAGGCCAGTACTTACAGCAGAAGCCGGTCAACTCTGGGTCCATCCTGCCTCCGAAGGCTAATGGGGGGACCATGGGCTCTCATTGCTCTAACTCCTCAGTTCTGTGTGGGGTCTTGGTCCCGCTTATAGCTTTCAGGTAGTAGCAGTGATTTGCAAACTATTTATAGGTAGTAACTAAATTACATTCTATGTGGAGACTAACATAGGACTGACTCATGTTTCTTAGAATATATTTTTCCGTCACAGCCAAGGAAGCCAAATCATTAATGAATAAGAACCAAAACTAATATAACAAATGACATACGTGTGAACAGAAAACTACATTATCATATTATTACAGTAAAGGTACTAGATCAATGAAGCTTAACGTACAAAGTAAATGTTTTATTAACTTACTTTCACTGATTAGAAGTAAAAAATTAAACTTATAAATGTGATACCTAGTTTAAAAAAAAGGGAGTATTACACAACTCAAACTAAATCAGTTTTCTGCATGGTAGTGCACACCTGTAATCCCAGCACTCTGGGAGATTGAGGCAGGGAGAACTGCAAATTCAAGCCAACTCTGCCTCAAAATTAAAAAGGTCAGGGGAGCTAGCTCAGTGCAAAGGCAATCCCAGTACTTACCTATCCTCACCACTCCTGATTTCTCTCCCCAGAAGCAACCACCTTCAATACTCTGGTATTTATTCTACGTTTTCAAATGTAGCAATCTGTTTAGAACAAACTCTTGACTTCTTCAGAGTTGGATGCATCTACTCACTTGCTGTTGTACAAACAGTTTAAGCGTGCACGCTGCCCCAGTCCCAACATTTCCTTCTCCATTCTCCTAGTAACACTGCAGCGCCACCCTACACACACCAATGCTCAGGACGTGTTTCACCCTCGTCCTTTTCCATGTCCTACCCGCACCTCATCACCAGTGTGCCCTCAGAACTCTGAGCCTCTCTCTAGGCCTGGGAAGGCTCCGGTCTCCGCAGCTGGATACTGAGTCACTGTCTCATTTCTTGGACTTCACAGGTTGTCGCCCTTGGTTTACTCTTTCACTTAACAGAACTCACCTTCTAGGAACTTCACAGGAAGTTGTGCAGAAGGTTTGAGACTGGAGAGGGCTCTCCAATCTCCTGCCCAAGCTTCTGAGATCACTCCTTCCTAGTACAGTGCTAGAGGTTGGGGGTCATGACTCAGTGTTAGAAAGTCTGTCTAGCATGCCTGAGCCTCTGGTTACATCCCTATCTCCATCAAAAAAAAGAAACAAAAACAAAAAACAAACCCACGCCATTTGGCTAATGCGCTAAAACTCCAGTCCTTTTTCTTGGTGATCGATTGGGTCTTTTTGTTTGTTTGTTTGTTTTCCCCACTTACAGGGCCAGGCATTAATGAGCCTTTTCAGGGTAGACCAGAGAGGTCAAACCACTGCCCAGTGGCTAACTCTGACCATCACTTATGTACTATCTGGCACTTACAAAAAAGTTTGCAGAGTTTGATAAAGACAAATCACTGACTTTCATTAAATTTTCTAAGTTACATATTTGCAGACTCAAATACCTTACAGTTCTATTCTTTTTTTTCTAACAACTCTTAGTGGATATTGCACCACCTATTCTAATCTTCTTTATCTTTATTTTCTCTCATATACCATACACCCAAGTTTTATGATTATTATCAAGGAAATTTCTTCAAACATTTCCTCCTTTTTTCCTTCCTTCCTCGCTCCCCCTCCTTCCTCCTCCTCTTTTCTCTTAGTCTCTCAGTATAAAATTAGCCACCAACTTTTGTTTCACACATGAAACATATTCACCCAGCTGTTTTATGACAGTACATTTATTTACAGGCATTCATCTGCTCCCTGCTTTATATTGGTTTCTTTCAAAGTCAGTGCTTCCTATTGGCCAGTCTGTGCTCAGGTCCCTGGGGTGTGGGGCCTGTCCTCATGTGACAGAGCTGTCCTGTAGGCCTCAGAGTCTGTGATATCTGTCTTCACATGATGGAGTTGTTCTGGGGTGCCTCAGTATCGCTGGTGTCCTACGTGGCCCGGGCATCCCTGGCTCTATGTTCACAAAACAGCACTGAGGTTGGCAAGAAGCCCTAGCAAATGATGCCCTGGCTGGACCCCAAGGTCAACGCTTCTGCCTTTTCTCTGACCATAGTGACACTGCCAAGGGGAATCTTGGTGTCCTGCCTGGGCGATGCAGGTCTGGCTCTGGTGTCTATCTGCTGAGCAAAAGCGAGATCCCCTACTGGGCCAGCTTTCATTTCATCTCTGTTGGTTGGCGCCTCACCCACACTCAGTTCTGCCTGGTACACCTTGAGCTAGACCAGGTGTCGGCCAAGAATTTATGTAAAGGACCAGATGAGTATCTCATTCAGTAGCATTCTCTCCTCTTTCTTCTCTTCCTTCCCCCCTCCCTTCCCTTTCTTCCTTTCCTTCCTTCAATTCTCATTTTGCTTTATTTTAGAGTCCTGGACATTTAACCCAGGGTCTTGCATATGTCAGCACTGAAATACCTCTCTAGCTCCTTCTTTTTTTAAAAACAACACTAAAAAATGTAAAAGCCCTTCTTACCTCTTGGCTATATAAGAGTAGACTGCAGGATCAAAGTGGCAATGAGTTGTAGGATGCCAACTCCTGGCCTGTTCTGCTGTGCTTTCAGATATGCAGCCACCAGCTGCAAGTGAGCATTCCTAACATATGCAGGATGAAATGAGATGTGCTCTAAGCATCAAAATCCATGCCACACACACACTCTCTCTCTCTATATATATATATATAAAATTATCTCTAAAAATCTTTTATCGATGACCTATTAAAATATTTATTATACAGAGTTAAATGTATTGTTAGAATTAATTTTACTTGTTTCTCTTAAATTTTTAAAAATGTGGCCCCTACAAGATTTTGAAACCAGGGGTGTTTTCATCATACTTCCACTGAATAGCGGTGGTTAAGAGGCTCTCTGCTCAGTCAAGCCTATTGGTCATTTCTTTGGGCGTGACGGAGGAAAGAGCTACAAAACCTTAACCAGTCATGAAGCATTACGAAGCAGCTTGCTACCGGCGGGCACCACAGCAGCTCATGCCTTCTCTCCTGTGGGTTTGGCTTAGATTTGAGCTTTTGCTGACTTACTAAGTTTGTCACCACTTTTATTTTTAATGTTTTAGAAGAAGAAAATACCAAAGAGTATTGGGTTAAGTTACAGGAATTCAGAAAAGAGAGGTATTAGTGTGGGTGGAGAAGAGTATAGAAAAGGACAATGCAGGAAGGATGAGGACATGACAGAAGCCAATGCACACACACCAGCCCAGGGAAAGATGAGTATAGTCTAGAAGGAGGCAGTCACCAGGGATGCCAGGTACTGCCGGGGCACACTCCTAAGTGCTGGGCAAAGAGTTACCCTGGGTATGAGGGGCCAGAACACAAAGCTGAAATGGTGAGGCTCTTCCTCATGTTGGCAGAAAAAGCAGTGGAAAGATCTTTCACTTCAAAATTCTACTGCAATTCCAGACCATAAAATGTGTACAAATGCACCTGTGATAGAGCAGAGCTGAGGAGGGCTGTCATTAGTAGAGTGAATTTATTGTCACATTTCTGGAGGACAGAAAGGGCAGACGGAGTCATTATGTCCAGTCTCCCTTCCTAGCCTCCTCTAGACAGAGGGATGTGTCTACTCTACACCTCCGTTGGATGCCAGGTGAATGCCTGAATCCTACATTTCTAGCACTTGTCTCCAACGTCCTTCCAGGCCCTTCTAGCTCGGCAAAAGCACCCCTCTCCTCCCCACAGCTCAGCCTGAAACCTCAACATCCCCTTCATCTCCAACTTGCTCCCCAGGGATCAGTAGGTAGGACAGGTGTGTGTGTGTGATTTTTCCCACCTGTTACCAGATTCTTAGCTGCCTTCCTGCCAGGCTGCTGTTGCAGCATGGGCCCTACATCTGACACCTGTGGTCTGATTCCATTAACATGTACGTCACATCACTCCTCTATTCTCAGTAGTGTCAGAACCCTGCCTCATCCGGCCTTACCTTAGATCTCATCTCCAGCACTCCCTCCTTCTAGTCTTGCTTGGGTGTAGCCTTCTTGCTCACACAATGCCTTCTGCCACTGCACTGACCATTTCCTCTGCTTCCAGTGGTACCTGCTTGGCTAATTCCTTTTCTTTCACCTCAGTAATATCTATATCCAGGACTTCCCCTTGCCCTTCCACAGCACAGAATCTCATTTTTGTTTTCCCCCAGCACTTATCATCTGCTGTCCCGCTGTGTTCAGTGATGGCGAAGATGTCCAACCACCGCCACCACCTGTCCACATGACCTAAGCATTTAGCACGAGCAGTGCCTCTATGTCACTGGACTAAGCTGTGGAGCACCATGGTCAAGGAATGCAGTTTTAAGTGCACATGGGAGAAGGAGCCTGGGAGACGCCCTGAAACAAGAAAAGGGCAGGGAGGGAGGGCAGGAATCAAGCTGAGTCGCAAACTCCTCAGTCTGCAGGACAGCTAGTTACCAAGCTCCCCTCACACTCTTGCCCAGTGAATGGAACACTGTCCCCAAAGAAGTCTGCTCACTACAGAAAGGGAAGTGTGTGGCTTTAGGGGTACCTGTGGGGTTCCCCAGGAGAGCTCACCCATCTCCCTCCTTGGACCTACAGAGAGAGAAACACTGCACAGCAGAGCCACATACCATGGACCACTGAGGATCACCAAGCAGGTGTGTGAAACCAGTAAGACGTGTGAGTACTATGCTGCTTTAGGAGGGAGATGAGTCAAGCAGGGGAAGAGGAACAAGAGACTGAAAGTTCTGCCATGAATTTACTGCAGGCTTCTAAGAACAAGGAACAAATACAAAACAGGAAACGATCTTGGAGATTAAAATTAAAACTCTCAATGAAAGGTCTCCTGCAACAAGCTTTGTCCCAAGACATGGTTAGTCCGGGCAGAAATGTGCTTTAAGTTTAAAATACACATTAATTTTGACTGAGTATAAAAACTAAAATATATAACATCTTAGTGATTTCAGTTACTTCACATTCAAAGAGCAGTATTTTTGTTACAGTGGATTTCACTTGTATCTTTTTTATTTTATTTTTTATTTTTTTGAGACAGGGTCTCACTATGTAGTGGAGACTGACCTGGAACTCACTACGTAGCCCAGGCTGGTCTTGAACTCACAGTGATCCTCCTGCCTCAGACTTCCGAGTGCTGGGATTACAGGCGTGTTCCACCAATGCCCGGCTGCACTTGTTATCTTTTTAAAATTTTACTAATATGGCCACTTGAAAAACTTAATTGTATTTATATGACCCTACTGAATACTGCTGGGCTTAGAATATAAGACTAAGAAAACTGCTAAGAATATAAAACAAAATGAGGTAGAAAATGATAAAACTGCCATAAGTAAATGACCCAGAGGATCCAGAATTTGACAAGAAAAACCAATAAAAAGAACATATATGAGCAGAAGTGTTTAAGAAAAATTAAACTGGCATTAAAACTGCCATAAGGAAATAACCCAGAGGATCCAGCATTTGACCAGTAAGAAAATAAAATAAAAAGAATATATATGTGCAAAAGAGTTTAAGAAAAATTAATCTGGCATTAAATAACAGGAAGAACCAATGTTCAATATCACTGGTCATTGAAGAGATGCAAATGAAAACAACACTGAGATTCCAGAAAGACCGGCTGCTATCAAGAAATCAACCAGGGCCAGGGATTTAGCTCAGTGGTGCCGCTGCCTGCCTCACAAGTACAAGGTCCCTGAGTTCAATCCCTGGTCCAAAAATAAAAGACAAAAACAACAACAACAAAAGAGAAATCACCCAATAACAACAAATGCTGGTGGGTTGTGGGGAGAAAGAAACCCTTCTCCATTGTTGGTGGGAGTGCAGACTGCTGCAACCACTGTGGAAAATGATATGGAGATACCTCAAAAAACTAGGATTAGAAGTCCCATTTGACTCAGCTATCCCTCTGCTGGGTATCCTTCCAAAAGAATTAAAAGAATCATACCACAGTGATATATGCACACTCATATTTATAGTGGCACAGTTTGTAATAGTTCCAACTTGGAAACAGCCCAAATGCCCATCAACTGGAGAATGGATAAAGATGTGGTTTTTCTATAAAATGGAATACTACTCAGCCCTAAAGAATGAGAAACTGGAGTCATTTATAGCTGAATGGATGCATACTGAGGCCATATTCTTAAGTGAAATAAATAGGACACACATGTGTAAATACCAAATAGTTTCTCTGGTGTGAAAAACTAAAAGTGTAAATAAAGTTCAAATGGTATAACTGATAATGTGAAATATGAAGAAAGGGGCTAAAGGAATATGGGAAGTGGGAAGGGATGTGGAAAGGAGAGAAGGGAAAAGAAAAAATATGAGAAAAGGAAAAAATGGAAACAAAGTCTCTGTAGATAGGGAAGGGTGGAGGAGTTAAGGGAGGGTAGGGGTGTGGGGAAAAAGTAAGAAGCAAGATACATCTTGTAAAGGTTTAAGATCCCACTGATAAATGCAACTGCACTGTATACCTAAAAAGTACCAATAAATTTAATGAAAAAAAAATAGGAAGAACTGAAAAAAATCTAAATTCAAGAGAAAACAATCAACTAAAATTTTAGTACATAACAAAATAAATATGAGGGAAACTATCGGTAATAAGAATGTTAGAAGACTAAACCTGTAAGGCTTTTACAGAAAAAGACAGGTATGACTGAATAAATATAGTGAATAATGTGCTTCTACACTAAAATTCTGGATGAAATATAAAGAGAAGTAGGAACCCTATCGTGGTTCACATCTGTAATCCCAACCACTCAGAAGGCTGAGGGAGGAGGACTCCAAGTTCAGGACTTAGCCTGGACAGCTTTTGACGAGATCTTGTCTCAAAATTAAAAAAAAAGATTCAATCTCCTGTACAGGGTGGGTGTGCGTGTGTGTTTGACCGAATTTATAGTAAAGATGAAATCTTAAAGAGTTTATGAGATTTAATAGGATATACAGATAGATAGATGAGCTCTCTACAATAGGGATTCTCATTAATAGAATTTAGGGTTCTGTGACACTGACACAGCATTTTAATGTGGTACGTGATGGTATGACTATTTAAAGGGCTGGGGGCCAGGTGGGTAGCAAGGAGGGCCACTGCTTTCCCCACATTCTCAGAGGGGAGAAGGTATATGATGTCCTTTACTTAGATCTGTGAACCTAGATGGCAAGTGAAGGCTCAAAGTTGGGCTGTAGGTTTGGAAGGCGAAAGCAGAGACAGAAGTGCTTACAAGGAACTACAACACCCAACTGCTATGGTTGGAGAGAGTCTGTGTCCCTCTTAGGGTTCGTGATGGAGGTGTGGGCCCCAGAGTGGTAGGGCTGGGAGAAAGTATGAACCTTTGAGAGATGGGCCTAATGGGAGGTCAGATGTGTGCCCTGGGAATGGATGGTAGACCCCAGCTAAAAGCACCCACTGAGAGCTGAGTCGATGCCAGTGCCAGGCCTTGAACCTCCAAAGTTGTGAGCTGCTTAACCTTCTTCAGGAATTCTGTTGCAGTAGTGAAAGATGGACTAATATACCAACTCAAACCTCAATTTTGCAAAGGACATACTGTGTGCAGAAAGAAAAACCAAAGACTTATATAGGAAAAATAATCAGTCCTGGAAGGGACAGAAAGGGAGAAGATTCAGCACTGAGAAGAGACGGGAATACCAGAGTAGAGAGAGGAGTGAAAATGGGTATCAAGAAGAAATAGGGGGCTGGGGATTTAGCTCAGCAGTTCGGTGGCCTGCCTCGCAAGTGCAAGGACCTGAGTTCAATCCCCAGTACCAAAAAAAAAAAAAAAAAAAAATGTAAACCCCCAAAAAAAAAAAAAAAAAAAAAAAAAAAAAAAAGAGGAAGAAATGGGCCTCAGTGGTGAGGCCACCTGCCTTGAAGTGCAAGGTCCCGAGTTTGGGCCCTGTGCAAGGCACACCCTGGGGTGGCTCCTGCTCCTACCCTTGTTGCCCTGGCCTCTGGCAAGATTGCAGTGGGTACTTGTTTGGCCACAAGGTAACCAGAGATTCTTCTATTATATCTTGGGTTCATTCCTGAATCTTCCTTATTATTTACACATGTGTTATTATCAACACTAATATGGCCATTTGTTATTCACTATTTCTCTATTTCACTGTATTCCTCACTCTTGGAATTAATTATTCTGGTATTTAAAAAATTCTCAGAATTGAAATTATTATATCCTTTAAACTTAATGCTATAGAAAAAAATTTACTTATAACTGTTACAGCATCACTTAAAATAACTGGATAGATTTTCTCCAAGTTTGGAAGCTTTTTCTGGAGTGACATGACTGAGTATACCAATATATGGAGGCTCTATGGCAAAAACAAAATTCATTCTGGGAAATCTTAGGGAAAGTTCAAGAGCTAAGTAGTTATACTCTAGATTTCTCAGCCAATGAGGGGGACAGGGCACAAACATTAAAACAACATAGAGAAAATGAAAAGTCTTTTGAAATGTGAATTATCAACCAAAGGTCACAATAAGAAATGCCAGTATGCTGTAGAACAAATGCGCCTCATGGAAAATCTCATACAAGAATGGTCCATCTAACAATAGTGATCAACCCTCCAAACAGGGGTGACCTGATAGTGATAAAAGCAACATCGATATCTCTAAAATTATTTGAAAATGGGTCGTGTGGCTTGGCTAGCTCAATTTTAGTTACTGAACATACCTGAATTTTATAAAATAAACTTGTTACAATGTAGCTTTACAATCCAGACTCTTAACTCACAAAAATCTCTCTTTAAATGAGGCTGCATTATAATTTCAAGAGTATTTCCAAGCTATACTGAAATGATGAAGATGATGTTGCCAACCCTGTTCCACCAGCATTTAGTTATAAACAGGATAGTTTTGTATTCTACTGACAGCCATCATAGTATCTCAAGATCAATGCATTATAGAATCAGCTAACAATTTTTCAACTTTCTAGTTAAACTGGTCATGTGAAATCTATACTTGTCACAGATTATAACTTTTATACAAACAAGACTTATTGAAGATATTTTGTATGCTATTAAGTGTACTTAAAATATGTAAAATGTACTATGAGTATGTTTTTTACAAAAAAGCAGGTATGAAATTTTATGTCTGTGTCCAGTATAATATGTATCTATTCACTTAATAATGATGGTTCCAAAGCTTACTAATATAAAAGTTGTGACTTTCAAATAGCTATTCTCAGTATTAGTATGTTCAGAGTTTTGGTCTTCTACAATACAAAGATTGAGAACTTACCTTCTCTGAATTTCCAAGTCTTCCTGGGATGGGCCATTTTGAACTTGAGCAGGTAGTTGTGAATTTTGTCTAGGCAATGTTGGACCTACAAAAGGAAAACATTGCAGGTGAATATTACCTTCTTATACAGCTTAATAAAGGAGATAAAAATCATGACAGTAACATAAAACCATCACATATTTACAAATGTATCTTCTCTTTGTCTAGCAAAATAAAATATAAGCTTTACATAACACAGAGCAAATGAAAGACTGCAACATAATGCTGTCATCATCTCCAAGAAGGCTTATTTGAAACAAATGGAAAACATCAACAATAAGGAAAAAATAAACATTTATTTATGAAGAGCTTGAGTAAAACAAGTATTCAATAAGCACCTGAATAGGCACCTAAACTTGACATTTTCTAAGACAATGAGACATTCTCTTTGGGGCAACTGTTCATGAGGTGGAGAAGAACTTAAATGAAAAATCAGAATTCAAAAACTCACCTAAATAGAACACTGGAAATGAAAAACAGGAGAGAGAGAGCATGAGAACCTTATTACTAGAATGAAGTACGCTAATGCATTTATCAAATTTTCCCAAATTAAGCTGCCATTTTTGCTTAATGGCCTAGCATTTCCAGTATGGTGAAAACAAACATTTGCTACATTTCTATATAATAAATTAACTTGCTTATCTGATTTTTTAATGTAACAAAGACAATCTTAATTTTTCATTTGGTGTAAGGGGAAGAAAACAAAAACCACCTGCGTTCATACCAACATGGTTCTGTCGTGAGAGTTAATGACCATTCATTCCCACATACCATGCACAATGCAGACCCATTTTTAGCATCTTAGAATTCCACTAAATTATAGGACATCCTAATGTCACTGGATATTAAAATTTAATGAGATAAAAATGCTGAACCTATTATACAATGCTTAAGGATACACTCAAACAGTTTTGAAATCTAATCCAGTAAATGAGAGAGTAAAGAAGTAGTTATTTCCTACTATTGGGGAGGAATAAATGAGAAATGACTTATTATATATTTTTCTGAATTCTAGTGTGCCACTAAATGTACTAAGCAGAAATTCTGAAAGACTTTTGTAGATCACTAATATTAAAAAGTAATAAATAAATGCTTCAGTGTTTAAAGCAAATTATTGTAATTTATGGGCTAAGAGCATAAACAATCTATTTTATACTAGTGGAGTAGGCTTCACTATAAAAAGCAAACACTCACCAGGATGTAAAACACTTCTGATGTACCCCAGGGGTAAATAAACAAAAATACTTCTATCTAAACTTACCAACTTTTTCCTCACCTCTTTATAATATTTTTAGATTAATTATTTAATCTGTCCTTAATGACAAATTACAGTGACATATTTCATTAATTTCCCAGGATTCTGAGAACCAATATAAAATATAAAAAAAATTAACCTCATTTAATCACTAACAAAAACCCCCAAAATTCTTTATATCAAAATTAAATAAAACACATAAATGTTTGTATAAATAAAAATATATATAACTATTGTCTAGTAAACATACTAAAATACTTTCCAGGGTAAACTAACATAATGATGTTCAAAAAAAAAAAAAGACTGTCACATTGGGCCATAACCTAATATTTAGTATTTTATACAAAAAGATACCACTTTCTAGCAGAAGCACAAGGACATAGAATGTGGGAGGATAACTTGAGAACGTATAAAGTTTTGGGACAATGTGCTTTACAAAATACATCCATGGGCCAGGGATTTAGCTCAGGGGTTCAGTGGCCTGCCTTGGAAGTGCAAGTACCCGAGTTCAATCCCCGGTACAGGGGGAAGAAAAAAAAAAAAGTACATCCAAAGTTATAATCACCTAAAATTATTACAGTGCAAACATCTGGCATGGCCAATCTACAAAATCATTATGATATAACTATTTTTTAAAAACAATGTATTTGAGAATTTAAGTGAAAACCTCAGTATAAATAATGATAAAGCTACAAGATCCCAGTAATGAATGTAACTGTACTGTCTACCTAGAATGTACCAATAAATTCAATTTAAATTAAAAAAAAATAATGATAAAGCTGAATGTCAGCGGGTTAGACTTGTTTGGCACTTGTAATTGTTTTGTTCACATCTAGAAATGCATTCCATCTCAATAGTAATCTTAGTGGATTAAATTCACTAAATGAAATCTAAGTTTTAACTCAAATATATAAATTCAAGAAAAAAGGGTCAAAATTTCAACTCATTTCTATTGATTTTAATAAAGATTTTTTAAAAAACTAACAAATCTGATGTAATGCACCAAAACAAATGAAAAAACTCAGTAATTTATAGAGCATGTTCTGAATGTTCTTAAGCTTGCTAAAAATTTGCTCAGTATGCTTGTTTATAAAGATTTTAAAAATATGGGTAATGTTTTGTGGCTCATATAATTAATTATAAAACTTATTTACTATAGTTTATCCCTGCATATGAGATGGAAAGAAAAACCTCAGGGAAGAACTTCTTAAAATGGGGAGGCTCCTGGTCCAAGAACAACTCTTAAAATTCTTTGCTACTTGGTTCATTGCGGTAACAGGTCATTTGTCTTTTCATTCTATAAATGGAGAAGAGGAAAGGACTCTCTCCCCTTGGCATTTTCTCACATCTATATTGAATCTGACTGTTTCATTTGTTTCTTCTTCATCAATTATGTCAAGTTGCAAAAATTAGCACAGGGAAATTTATGTGCAACTAAAAATGAATAAAGATGTACTGTATTAAATAAAAGATCCAGGTAAATTATGAACTACAGGTACACAATTACCTTTTTCCCTCTTGTCAAACATTCTAACAAGTTATAAAATTGGTAAGAAATACCAAGCAGCAGCTAAGATTGGGCAAGGCTGTCAGCTGCCAATGCACTTTCAGCTTTGTAATTGTTACAGATACATGGGTATCTGTGCTCATAACATGCAAATGGCTAATTTCATAACCATCTCAGTAGGTAAATGACAATCTTTTATGAGCATGGTGTGGTGGTTAAATCAGTGACACTGCACTGTTCCACTACATGGCTGCTGTGTGAGAGTCACTCTGTCCATGTTAAAGCCAAAGACAAAGGTTGCTCTTAATTTGTCCTGGCTAAAGCAAGATACATAGGAAAGTCTGTGAATTTTTGTTTCTAATTTAAAAAAATGTGGCAATGTAACTGATACAGTGTGCTATAAGTAATGGAAATCTGATTAAAACTTCTCTCTAAACCAAGAGTAGCTATTTCAGTCTTGTCTTCAATACTGAAGAGTTCTTTGGGCTAAAGAACATTTCACTTACGCCTACATTTAAATTTTCACAAATCTAGTTTCCCACTTAATGACAGACTATTTTAAAACAGGACTAAAAGACAAATAGGTGTTATTATACACAATACAATCGAATTATTTAGCAAAGTGGTTAATTGTATACAGTTAAAGGTAACAATGAGTAAAGAAAAAAATCTGCTTTTTAAACCTTTTATTTCATAAACTTGAAAAATATCTTATTGGGGCAAATCAATCTTTTCCCTGCAGTTATTATTCTACATGTGGACCTCAAATTTTTAAGGACAAAGTTATAGCATCTTTAAAAAAAAATAACACAAATATCAATAATCATTTGTGTCTACTTCAAAAGATGGCCTAGTAGGCAGAAACTTCAGAAATAAGTCTACTGGGTAGATACTTAACCTGGAATGTTTAATTGTGGAATCTAGGAGGGAAGGAAAATGTATAAAAAGCCAAATAACTGGCTCACTGCTGTAACTGTGTCACCTATGGCAAATCAAATCATCTTAGGGGGTTAAAGAAATATATTAGGATTTTCTTTGCTTTTTCAAAGTTTAGAATATGTTTTGTTTTTGCTTAAGCCAGTAAATTTGAAAATTAAATAAACTATCAATAATACTGTATTACTGGTATAAAGCCACATTAAACACTTGGAATCATGTGGCACCATACACAGCAGAACCGTTAATCACTTTTGCAGTACATCATTTATATCTTTCTCTCTTTCAGAAGATAATATGGCCAGTCAAGGTATGCATGAATCAAAATGTATACATATACATTTTTTTAGAAAGGTAAAATAATTGACTTTTTAGAACTCAAGTGTTTTTTGTTTTTTGAGACAAGGTCTTACTATGTAGTTGAGACTGACCTGGAACATCACTATGTATCCCAGGCTGGTCTCGAACTCACAGTGATCCTCCTGCCTCAGCCTCCTGAGTGCTGGGATTACAGGCATGTGCCACCATGCCCGGCTTTTGAACTCAAATTTTTAAAACAGGAAGTTTTAGAACCAAAGGGGGATAAAAGAAATTTAGGCGAATTCATGGATGGAATACATGGAAGGACCTCCGTCTGTAAGGATAAGAATATGTATCTCAGCTCTAATCTGAGTGGCTAAGTGACAAGCCTAGTGTGTCCCTGCAGACAGTACCTACATGTGTGCATACGTATATGACAGTGAGTAAAGGAAAGCACTCTAAAAGTCTAAACTTACTCCTAAGCAACAGATATCTAGCCTACTAAAATAAAGGAGCCCGTCAAATCAGACATCAACCTATTAAAGCAAGCAATAAGTTTACATCTTTCTCTTACAAGATGCATAGCTAAAACTAATTCAAGTTAAGCAAAAGCTCCTTTCAAATAAGGTATACACACATTCCTCATGTGATATATAAAATGCATATAAATTTTGTCCTTAAATTCTAAATTTAAAATTTGCTCCCAACAAAACAGTTAAAAGCAAAATTGAACAAAATTATGTCTCATTTCTATTAGAAGAAGTAGACAAAAAACAGTCTTAAGATCCTAATTCTAACTAAATTCTCATTAAATCAACTCAAAGGCTGACCAAATCGCCTACATGAACCACAACAGATATCACAACATAAAAAGAGCAGCTTGCTCTACATCCCAGATACCACAGACCAGACTATGGCCTAAGGAAACAAAAGGTATGGAAATGTGCAAGTAGTATGTACCACAGCTTGAAAAAGTAATGTAAACATAATGTTGCTTACCACAGAAAATACATCGCAAATTAGTGCTGTCCTGGGTAGCAGTAACCTGGCTCTGGGCTGCAAAGACACCTTGGTGTTAGAAGCTTCAAGGACAGTGGGCCGTCTGAAGAACTTCACATTAACTAACAGGTGCTTTGAAAGGCTCAAAATGTGTCTACACATACGTCCTATCTAGAGTCTCATCCTGGAAGCTCTGTAATTTAATAAGAACGCATCCTCTTTAACACAGCTTGTAGAAATAATTTATACGTAATCTTACTTGTGGAAAAACTCTAGGATAAGCCACAGATCAAATGATGCGTTTACAGTTTATTTCCTGAGTGGTACAACCAAAGAATGCAATCTGATTTTAGGGTTACATTTTTTAAAAGTTAATAAAGATGAAGTATAGGAAGAAAAGATGTATGGCCATTAGAGTAAACTTCATTAGGCCTACCCTCCCACTTAGGAAAACTGCACCTGAATAAAATTTAGGGGAAGTAAGATTGACTCAACATGAGATTAACTCATTTCTACCAGTTAGGGGAAAATGCCATTATAAACCATCTGCTGCAATTAAAGAGTTATATATCCACTGATACAAAATATCTTCGTTTGCTTTGCACTTTGAAAAAAATTATTCATTGTTTAAAAGCCACATTTTACTGTTTTTTTTCTCAATATGGACACATGCTTGAAAAAATATCTTATTAAAAATGTATGGCCATATTTTGGCTATTTATATTAAAATTTGGCTGAAGTCTAATTAAGTAAATTCATTTTAGGAGGGAAAAAAATCGAGAAGGTAATACCTTATAAAGAGAAAGGGCTTCTCTGAAAACAAGGTGATATTCAAAAAAGTAAAATGTGTTCTTACTATTATATTGTGACATCCAAAACTTTACATCAATACATTTTCTGGTTTGTTTGTTTTTTTTTGTTACTGGGGATCAAATTTAGGACCTTATACTTGCAAGGTAGGCACAGTGCCACTAAACTAAATCCCTGACCCAATACATTTTCTATAAAAGCCTAAAGAAATTATTTTCACCACAGAAAGTTTCTTTTGCCATTGATATTAACAAAGAAAGCAGTTAATGGATTAAAAATCTATTGTTTAAGAAAGATCACATAAAGGCAAACAAGACAGCATTTTACATTTCCCTAACCTAAGTTCTTTAAATAATACAACTCCTGTTAACTAACTAAAAACGTTTCAGCAGTCAGAACCAAACCAATTTGTATTTAAAGAATAAACATGTGAAAATGGTAATAAGTCAAATATTCAGGAGAATTTTTTCATCATTTTTGAAATAGACAACATAAATTAAGTTTTAAGTCTTATTTTAAAAGTATTATATACAGGAGATATTTGCCAACATAAAATAAGACTGATAAATGTCACCTTTGCTAAGTATATCTAGCCACCCAACCTATTACTACTAAAGTTGCATGCACAATATTTAAAGTAATGACCTAAGATATATAAGGACCACAGGCATACATAAAATTTCTAACAAGCTAATGAGATTATTCTAAAGGAGACAAACAAGTTAGAAAAAAAATTCAATAATTACATTTTAAATTTAGCTGCTTTTTGTCTTAATGATTTTATAAATAACAATTTCCATAATAAAATCTTTATTAAATTAAGAAGCATACCTAATTTTCAGGTTTTACCCTTTAGTTCCTTCCATATGTAAGGGAAAAACATATAGACAATTAGAAAAAAAAAATTTACAAAGAAAGCCTGAGAACATATCTTGTTTCTGACAGCAAAGAAACTACCACATCCCATTACCAACTGTTTCAGCAAAAAAGTCATCAGACAATTTTCAGCATGCAGGTGTACCATTATTACTGCACTAAAACAAACACTTCCAACCAAGGACTCCCAATCTTTCTTACAATTTGAACTACTAAGAAATATTCTTTGTTTGAATAGGTTTCTTTCCACTCTTACTTTACACTATCAAGTTAAATACTGATCTATATTCTGATGAGGTTGCTTAAATTCTACTGCAGTCTGCATTTCTTGAAGGTACTAAATTATTCATTCTGTCATATGCATAAGCCTGACAGCATTTCTTGCCTAATACTCACACTATTAACTCTTTCTTCACTCAGTTGAGGGACAAAGATGGAAAAAGGAGAGAAGATTCATCACCCAAGTTAAGTCCAGGAATATGATTTCAGCATAGTTTTAAGACTTGCACTGATGTTCCATTTACTTTATATTCTAACTAGGAAAGGACACCCCACTTTTTAAGATAGCCATATTACAGATTAGGATCAACAGGAATTAGGGTAAGCTGCAAATAAAAACATAAACTAGGAGGTTAAAATGTATCAAAAATGTAAATGTAAAGACCTGTATCAAACTTCTAGAGAAAAAGACTGTTATCTATCAATTACTCTGGTTTTAGAGTTGTGGATGTTCCTTCCTGTGCACAGCAGTGTGTGAAATGGCCCTTCTGGTTTTGCCCCAATCCTCAGCGTTTTTTACCATTAGGTGTTTTGTATGAGCGGGGAAACAAAACTCTTGGGTAAGATATTAGCAGTGGAAAATGACAAGCTATTAGATTTGATCTACATTACTGTATAAAATTACTACTGTAGACTCTTAGCATCCATGCTTTTTTGTTTTTCTATTTGCTTTGGTAGTACTAGGAACTGAATCCAGAGCTTTTGCCCTGAACGATCTCCAGGCCTTTTAACTTTTTGAAACAAAATACCTAAATAGCCCAGGGTGGGATCAACCTTTCAATCCTGTGTCACCCCCTCCCAGAGGGGTGAGATTATAGGCTTGTACCACCAAAGTCAACTGCATTTACACATTTACTGATAGAGGTTTCTACATCTAGCTGTTAGTTTCAAGGCAATTTGTAATGGGGATATTTCTAACATGGCATTTTCACTGAGAATCAAATGAGTTAATATTTGCTTCAAGGCTGGTTTGGAAATGATTTTGCACTCTCTGGAAAGCTGGTGTGTCAAGTGCTTGAGCAAACTCAAGGTCAGTATCCAGGTTATTGGACCGCTAGTAAGGCCCATGGTGTTTCCCCAGGACTGACAGGCAGTGAAAACAAAGGTTCTATGTTTGCTCTATGGTATATAAGGGAGGCAGGTATTGCAGTGGTACAGCTACCTGCATTTTAAAACACACAAAGAAAACAAGTAGCACGGTATTATAGGGCACTGTGCTGGGAAACATGACAAATACGAACGGTAAATTTCAACCAAAGCAATGAACATTTTTAGGTTACATCCTGAAACATTTTCACAAGTATTACTGCAAATTTTAATACAAGAAACCTTCACATATAGCTCAGGACATGGAGCACCATGCAACTATACTGACGCATAAAAAATACTATCATTTAGAACTTCTCATTTTTTTTCACAACAATCTTAGGTAAAACTGCTTATGTCGTCTTTTCCTCTTCTGTGTTTCTGGGAATCCTCCTCCAATGCATTTTATTCCCATGTAAGCAAATCTTATGATGACAGCCAGTAGGTGATCATTCTGATAAATGCTGATCATTCATTAGGCTGGGCTGGCAACAAACTTCATACTCCTCAGTACATCGAGTATTTTGTCAGCCATTTATTTTTAGTTCTGGAATCAATGACTCTACTTCTAGCTAAAGAAATTTCAAGACTCAACCAGAAGGTGAGGAAGGAGTCTGTAATTTACCAATCTGGTCATTATCCCACAGTTCTAAAAGGGAAGAGTACACATCTCCACATGCATTTCTCTGCTTGCTCTTCCCTAAGCACAGATCAGACCCTTCACCCTTGTTACGGGAGGCCTTATCCCGTGTCGCTCCTTCTGGTACAGTGCTACTTTAATAAACATGATTAGTTTACCAGACAGCATCCTTAACTCTGACCACACTCTAATCTATGTAGTTACACCAAGCAAAAATACAAGGCCCTCCTCTCCCTTCCTTCTCAAATTTCCAAATCCTGTCAGTACAACCTTCTACCTTCAGTCTCCTATCTCCACTGTTATCGTTCTTGTTTGACAGCCTACCGGTTAGAAGTGCTCAATGTTAAGTTAAAGGAATACTGGGGCAGGGAAGAAAACAGTAGCACTTCTATTTGTTAACTTTTCCCATTGTTTTCATTTTCTGTTTTTTAAATGTATACACTATGTTAATAGCAAAGTAACTGAACATATGTATATGATAAATATAGATCAGGAGACAGCTCACAGGTGATAAGAGATCAGTCCAGTCAATGATAACTGTATTCCCTAAGCTCCCCATTCTAATCTTGTTCACTTCCCCATAGCAGCCAGTGAACAACTCAGCTAGATCACGTTGTCCCTCTTAGAAAGAGTTCTCAACTGCTTCCATTGATAAATACCAGAGGATGCGCTTCCTCTCTAAGATACGAACACTGCCTGTCCCATCCTGCTCAGAGCCAGTCACTGCGTTCCAGCACTCCGTCATCATTCACCCCATGGACAGCTGCACACTCCTGCCAGAGGTCTGCCTGGGCCTACCCCAGGCTTTCCGATACTTTTCCTTCAACAGTGTCACACTTCTTTTTACAGCAATGAGAATTTTCTGGCAGTCAACATTCAAATCAGAGTTATTGTCAAGACCCAGATCATTGATCTTCCTCCTCTACTAAGAGTTACTTACTTCCTACTTCAAGTTTTAATGTTTAGCTTTTTTCCTATCAAACATTTCAAAGGATTCAAAAGGAGTTGAGCATAAACATAAAATAATATCAAATTTTGTAAGAAATATTAATTTGTCTAAAGACAGGAGAAAAGTTTTAGTGCAACATTAAAATCAAGCAAAAAGGTGTAATCTTATTCTTTTACTACCAAAGGTGGTGGGCAACAGAATATGCCTCATGGCAACCTACTTTTGGGTCCCCTCCTGTCTCTCAGGAGTTATCGCTCTCAATAAGTTTTCCTACTTAAAAAAAAAAAAGAATACGCTTCACCATCATTACAAGGAAACACAACTTCATCCCCCTATCCATTTGTAAAGACTCAAAGCTTTTTTAACCAAGAAAAGCCTGTCATTCCGAAAGTATAAACCAAAAAGCTCTCAAAGACCATACCTGCTTTTGTATGACAAAAAAAGAACTGAAGAGAATCAAGAAAAATATATAGTTTCTAATACTTGAATGCTCTTCCATGTTGGGAGAACTGAAGCCCATGGAGGTAAGGGCAATTCTTGGCAAGAAAAACTGAGGCTAGGGACTAAGAGAATAGACCTCAGATTCCAAATTTGGTCAAGTATGAATTTCTATTTATATTCACTTTGGCACAGAAAACTCCTATGCAGCCCTGCCTTACAAAATTTATCAAGTCTTAAAATGTTGAGTTTTTAAAACAATCTCAGAAAGGCTTTTTTGCTTTGACTTTAATCTATTAAAAAAAGATTTAGTCATTACCCTCACTACATATAAATTCACTCAACTTTAAAACAAGAGCCAATCATCAAAACATACCTAGATGTATGAATACGTCTTGTGGTAAGATTTACTTTTCAAAATGCCACGTGTGATAAATGCTGTAAGATGTATGGATTCTGAAAACAATATGAAAGTGGAAGAAGCCAGTCATCAAAAGACCACACACTGCACGGTTCCATTTCCATGAAATGTCCAGAAGAGGCAAATCCTCAGGGACAGAAAGAAGTTGCCAGATGCTAGGAGGGATGCAGGAACTGGGGGTGGGAAAAGAAGTAGTGATAGTTGCACAGTGTAAGGCTTCTTTTTAGTGTGATGAAAATGCTCTAAAATTCTGGTGATGGTTGTGTAAGTCTATGAATGTGAAAAAGCCATTGAAGAGTACACTTTAAATGAGTACACTACATGGTAATGTGAAGTGAAGCTTGATAAACCTGTTGTAGAAAAAAACAAAAGTACCACGCTGCACGTGTTCAGCATCTCAGAACACAAAGTTGAAACATACCTCAATGTCAATCCCTTTTCCAGTACAGAAAACATTAAAATCGATGGATTTTTATTCTGGATAGTGGAATTTGAGGTATTTTATGTTTTTTGTTTTTATTTGGATTTAATCCAATGCTTCATGTACGCTAAGCAAGTGTTCTACCGCTGAGTTACAACCCACCCCTATTTTTAATGTTCTTTATGACTTTCTGCACTGCTTAAATTTTTTGTAAGTAGCACACAACATCGTAATCAGGAAAAAATAAAAAAAGAACTTATTTAACTCTCTGACAAGAGAACTGCACATAGGCACAGTGAAGTTACAAACAAGTTAGTCAAGTTAACCAGTAACACCAAGGTAGCCCCACCTGCCTGGAGCACTTTGGTCCCAGACCAAGGGACATTCTCCCAAAACTGAAGCCAGTGTGGGCAAGGTCCAGGGCAGGTCATCTTCTACGAGCTGCTTCCCAGCAGGAATGAAACCAAAGGCATCTCAGGTCATGACTCTGAATATACATCCATTCAGGAAGGCTTATCAAAAGCCAGACCTGTCTGAGCAATACAAAACCGAACATCTCCTTTTCCTTTGCCCTTTCCTTCCCTTTGCTTAGCAAGAAGCAGTTTCTTTCTAAAATAACAGAGGGTAGCTAGTATATAAATGACAAAGAGGCCTGCATTTACTTTTGAAACATAAAATTTCATTTAAAGGTTTTATAGAATACATCTTTTAAAAAATAGGGCTTATTGTACATGAAATATGTTAAACAAATAATTATGTGTGTGAGCTATTCGAAAGGACATTTGTGAAAACTTCTACTAACTGACCATCATTTTTTATGCTTTTCTTTTTCTTTTTTTTTTCTGGTGCTAGGGATGGAACCCAGGGCCTGGCATACTTCAGGTAAGTGATCCTCATGGGGGCACATTCCCAGCCCCAAACTGATCATTTTTACTTTAACCTCTGAAATGTAATGCTATCTTAAATGTAATGTATCTTTATTTCACTATTTGTGTGGGCGGGGGGGTTGAGACAGGGTCTCACCATGTATTTGAGACTGACCTGGAACTCACTATGTAGCCCAGGCTACCCTGAAACACACAGAAATCCTCCTGCCTCAGCCTCCTGAGTGCTGGGATTACAATCTTATTTCGCTATTTTTAAGATACATTTTTTTATGATTAGTACATCATAAATTAGCATGCCTCTCTAAAACAATATTATGTTGTTTACATGAACCATCAGTATTTCAAAAAAATAAATATTTAAAAAGCTATTACTTTTGTTGCCAAACTTGTGAAAATTTAGAGAAATTTAAAGTAGGAGTGCCATGTTCCTGTTCTTAAACAATCAATAAATATTACTCAACATTTAAGTGCTATTTTTAGTAGTTTACTTTGATATATAAGCTTTTATGCCCCCCCTTAATGTAGGCATTTCCCACATTAAAGTCTTAGCCATTTATTGTCCTTGCTTAACATGAGCAAAGTCCTGGCTTCATGTACCAGTACCACATGGGGGAAAAGATATAAAAGCAGCAGAAGTGCATTTTTTATTAAAAAAAAAAAGTTTAAGTGTGGGAACACGGGAGGGGGGGGTGTCCAATGCCAGCAAGACCTCAAGGAGAAACAGCACAAAGCCCTCCCATAGCACCCACATACCATGTGACTGCTGAATGATCACTTCACATCACTACAGTCAGCTGTCTGCTCTCGAGACTTGAGGCAGGTAACAGATGTGCCACATTTATCCTACTATGAACAAGCATCAGAGGAAGGATCTGGCACGTAGAAGGTAATCAATACATCTGTGCAACTTAAATGAGAACTCACTGGAGACATGCTGTGCACCAGCTGCATTCCAGCACCTATGTATCAATCCACCCACCTAATGCAGATGGAGGAGGCAAGAGGATAAATATGAGAAGGAACAAATCTGTAAGTGACTTTATAACAGAGGATACGCAAGATTAGAAATGCTTAAATAAAAATCTGGGAAATACAATTTTCTTAAAACAATCTTTATGTTCATAAAAACGTGGAGGTTCTTATAAAACCTAACTGAGGGACCAAGGATTTAGCTCAGTGATTCTGCTGCCTGCCTCGAAAGTGCAAGGTCAAAAGTTTGATCCCAGTACCAAAACCAAAAAACAAACAAACAAAAAACCTAATTGAGTAATAACAAACAACCCAGGAAATCTAAATTTGAAGTTCTTAATGGATGGATGGTTGGGATTCCGTAAGCATTAAATGTTTTTTAAAGCAAGGAAGATGCTTTCTGAGCAAAGTAGGGGCAGTTGACTCTGCCCCAGGCCTCATCCCATCCCGAGAAAGGCAGTTACAGGGCAGTGTTGGAAGTGGGTGGGTGCCTATAGGAAGAACAGCATGGGCTGCTGTCAGAGCAAGTCAAGACTGAGCAAGGGGGCTCATATAATCATTATATAATCACTGTGCATGGGAAAGAAATGCTGAGAGAGTTTTAAATAATAATGATGTGAACTCATACTTCAGTGAATTAAAGGCAGAGAAATCACTGCTGAGCTAAATGACAATGTAGAAAGACCAAACTCGTAAAATCCTTTCTCTTGTCAGCGATGTGGAACTTGAAAATAAAACTGTACTACGCAAAGCAAAAGTACCTACTTAAGAGGGAAAAGTCATAATTCAAGCAGAGTTTCCAGAAGAATAATACCTCTCTGAAGTAGTGAAATAATTCTATCTTCAGCACAAAACTGTAGTGTTTCAAACGTCTACTTATGCAAGTGAGACTATTAGTGCATTAAATATACTTTTTTTTTTTTTTTTAACCGGGGATTGAACTCTGGACCTTGGGCTTTTGAGGCAGGCAGTGGAACCACTGAGCTAAATCCTCGGCCCAACTAAATATACTTTAAAGCCACTTATGTATCACATTTTAGTCGAGATAAATAGGACTACAGAATATATTTAAAAAAAAATGTTATATGGCCTGATGCAAGAGACACTTGAAATAATTTGATTTTTTTCATTACAAATGAGTGCCACTATATTAACATTACCACTAACTTTGGGCTGGACAAATTTATTTGTATAGACCAGAAACTATTTTTAAAAAGCATGAAGTTAAAGACATATCCTACAAGTTCCACACTATTGAAAGCAGAAAGTGGAAGAAAAAAGCCAAGGCAGCATTTCCAGAAACAGAGTGCTGCTGCCCTGAAACCCGCAGTGCACAGTTGGTTCCACCACAACCTGCAGGAGACACTGGGAAGCCACTTCCTTGGTGTTCAAGCCACTCATCCAGGCAGCATCTTCGAATTGGGGCTATGACTCACTCTAAGGCATGAGAGAGTTCGAAGATGAAGGATCAGTTAAAAAAAAAGTAGTGGACTGGTGATTTAGCTCAGTGGGGCTGCCACAGCTCCTGCCTCGCATCAGTCCTAAGTTAGAACCCCAGTACTGCAAAAACAACAAAAAATAGTTCTGTCTAACATATTGCAACAGGAAAGATCAGGATGGTGTTTGCAAATAAGACTCCTTAATAAAAATGTATTTCTTTCTACATGAATGGAACCCTCATAACAAAATACCCCTGAAGTTTTCATCTGTTCTCCCATATGAGCCATCTCAGAAATTAAGAGAACTCACAGAGCTGGGTATGATGGTACACCCCTGCAATCTCAGCACTTGAGAAGCTGAGGCAGGAGGACCACTGAAAGTTCAAGGCCAGCCTGGGCTACATAGTGAGTTCAAGGACAGCCTAAACTACATAGCAAAACCTTGTCTCAAAAAAAGGTTGGGTGTAGTGGCGCTTGCCTGTAATCCCAACCCTCAGAAGACCGAGGCAATAGGACTGCTGTGAGTTTGAGGCCAGCCTGGGCTACACAGCGAGTTCAAGGCCAGCCTAAACTATATAGCAAGACCCTCTGTTGAGGGGAGGGGAGGGCTGGAGAGGGGAAGGCAGGCAGGCCATAGAAGGTAAACCTTACGAGATTTATTTTTAGAATCTTTACATGGGTAGCATGCTCTATTTGCTTACTGCAGTTCCTCATTACCACTGCCTGCCATTGGTAGTACTTACACAGCCTTTAGGACATTCCTGACAATATCACATCTTCTCTACACTAGGAACAGCCCCAGAGGCCAAAAGTTTCAAAATGTTCATTTATGTTTCTCTCATATTATGTAACACAGTACACCTCAGCAGGAATATAAATAATTCGGTTCACCGTGGCTGTTCTTTTAGATTATGACACCATCTACTTTTTAGGAATATTTTATGGATTAATGAAAGAATGTCATAATATTTTTACATAAAATACTGACTTCACAAGATCCATTATTTAATACTACCTTCCAAAGACTGGTTAGAATTTTTGTATCTCGTCTAGATTATAAAAAGTCACATCTGGTATTAATTCAGAGGCAATACACCAATGTGCATGTGGGTATTCTCTGCTGGATACAGAGGTGGGTGACCTCAATGCACATCGACAGATTTACATGAAAATGTTCAATATTAAGCTGTAAAACCTGTGGAATCAGTGTGGCTACTACTGTATGTTGTGACTAGAAGTGGTTCCTACAATCTGATTTCTATTCAGTGGACTAGATGACAGATGCTATTCTGTTAAAGCCTCCCTCCATCTTTGTATAAAGATGAAAACATCTTGCCCAGAAACATCAGACTTTCTGACTATTTAACATCAGCAAAATTTCAATCTAATTCATGAGTAACAACTGCCTAAATTTACCAATACGGGTAAGTAACTGTAGGAAAATTATTACACTTGTGCAGGAAAGCACGAAAGCAAGGAGCGAGACATCAGCAGGCCCTGCAGCTGTTGCTGAAGTGTAGCACTTACGGTGAAACCCAGTCTGAACAGCAGGGGGCAGCGGGTGGGCCCAAGCACCAACACATCTCACAAAGGGCCCGACTGCCAGGCAAGCACAGAGATGAGACTGCCAAGAGGAATACAGTGCTCCTATGTCTACAAACTTCAGGCTGAAATAACGTCCTTAGAATTAGGAAGTCCAGATGTATCACAAAAATAGTACTTGCTTCTTTCAGCCATTTAGCCACTTCATATTGGAGCAGGATAAGACCTTTTAAATTCACAATCTAAGACTAAAGCTGTGCTCACTAAAACTCAGACTTGAGTAAAGATCAAGTTAATTAATGCAGCTTTTCCAAATAGCTGGTGATCAGGGGCTTAAAAGTCATGGAAGAGGGCCATGGATTTAGTTAAGTGGTTCCACCGCTGCCTGCCTCGCTCACAAGTGCAAGGTCCCCAGTTCAATCCCCAGTATCCAAAAAAAAAAGGCGGCTGGGATTTAGCTCAGTGGTTCTGCCGCCTGCCTCGCAAGCACAAGGATCCGAGTTTGATTGCCGGTACCAAAAAAAAAAAAAGTCATGGAAGAAACTACTTTAAAATGTTTATTCTAGTGGTATAAATAATAATTATATGAATATATATGAATATATTGTGAAAACAAGAAACAGCTAGGAGTGATGGTGCACA
Source organism: Fukomys damarensis (assembly GCF_012274545.1). NCBI lineage: Eukaryota > Metazoa > Chordata > Mammalia > Rodentia > Bathyergidae > Fukomys > Fukomys damarensis. Next base: position 288,007 of record NW_022900923.1, on the reverse strand, counting down.
CCTGAATTCTATAGCACTCTGGGGAGGCAGGGAGATAGCAAGTTCAAGCCCAGCCTGGGTAATTAGCAAGACTTTCTCAAAATAAAAAAGGGCTGGACTCAATGGAAAGGCCCTGGGTTCAGTCTGTACTACCTCAAAACAAAAAAACAAAAACAAAAAAACCCACACAAACAGGAAAGTCACTAACACACTGAGTAACTAGAAAGCAGAGAGTCAGAGATCCTAAGAGGCAAGGCTGAGACAGCAACAGATGAGTGGCGGGCAGGCGGAAGCTGCAAACCCACCAAGCACTGGTGCACAGAAGCACGACAAGGTGTCAGATCTATACCGATGCTGATCACCTGAAAAGTCTGTTTAAATGCTAGCCCCTTCATATCTTCTCTGTGGGGAGAAAAGAATACAGAAATACAGAAAGAGAAAAGGACAAGAAGGAGCAAAGGCTTTTGGTTGTCAGCAAAAGCAATTCAAGTCCATCTATATCAAAGGGATAGAAAATAAGAACATTCAATTTCCATCCAACAGATAACTCTCAAGTGTTGCTTTGCTAGACTGGAAAAGATAAAAAGATTACATACAAAATTCTGTCATCAGCTCTCCCTCATAAGTTATGGCAGTAGTTTTCTAAAGTTTTGGTCTTAGGATCCACTTATACTCCTAAAAATTAATGAAGACCTTGAAGTTTGTGTTTACATAGGTTATATTTACTGTGGGATTTTTTAAACTAAATTTTACACATACATATATACATTTATTTATATTTTATGTATTATATATAAAACATTTACTGTTTATTTAAAATCATTTCAGTATTAAGGTCTAATAATTCATTTTTAAAAAGATTTAAAGCTGTGACAGTTGGGCATGATGGCTGAAGGGTGGAGGTCTACACTGTAACTCAGTGGCAGAGCCCTTGCCTAGTATACAGGAGGCCCTGGGTTCCATCTTCTGTATGTGTGTGTGGGGGTACATCCAAGATAAGTAATATTTTATGAAAAATAATTACTTTCCAAAACAAAAATATTGGTGATTAGAACAAGATGGTTTTACATTTTTACAAATCCTGCTACAGTTTGCTCTCCAAGGGTTCATGTGGGGGAAGCCTGGTCCTTAATGTGCCAACAGTGGACTCTGGAACCATGGCCCAACATGGTGGTGTACACCACCCAATCCCAACACCCAGGAGGCTGAGGCAGGAGTTTGAGGTCAGTCTGGTCCACATAGTAAGTTTGAGATCTGCCTGAACTACATAGTGAGACTCTGTCTCAAAACAAATCAGAACAAGACAAGACAAAACAAAACAAAAGTTGGAGGGGCACTGCCCCCAAACTGACACCTTAGTTATCTTTCACAGGAGGGGGAAGTCCAACCCCTCCTGTTTGCTCTTTGGCTTCCTGTCTGGCCATACATTTCCTCACTTCTAAGTGTGTGACTATCACTGTGGTGTCAGCTACACAGAAATTTGTGCCATGCCCTGAACCACAAATGTGAGCTAAAAACCTCTTTCCTTTACAAAATAGCCTGCCCTCGGGTATTCCATTACAGTAACAGAAAAGAGACTAATATGAAGCCCTTTGGTGTCCAGTTTAACAGAAAACAGCTGAATTATTTCATTTGCTTTTCCATCCAATTTTACACTGTTGTTTTATAACATTCAGTGGTATATTGTTTTAGTTGGTGCATGACACAGTTTATGTTTAGATGTCCCCCAGAGCCTCAGTGTTCATAGGTGGGACTTTTGGAAGGTGACTGGATTATGGAGACTTATAGCTGGATTGCTTAGATTAAAACTTCTAAAAGTGGGCTGGGGTTTAGCTCAGTGGTGCTGCTAACTGCCTCACAAGTGCAAGGACCTGAGTTCAATCCCAGGTACCAAAAAAAAAAAAAAAAAAAAAAAAAAACAAAACAAAACAAAAAAAAACCCAAAAAACAAAACCCCAAAAAACAACTTCTAAAAGTCTGAGCCAAAATAAACCTTTTGCCCTTTAATCATGGGTGTTGGGCATTTCCCTCAGCAACAAGAAAGTGATTAAGGCAAAGCACAATGAAGAAAGATGGTTTGAAAGGCTCTACAGCTTTTCAAGGGAGTCTAAGCGTGTGTAGAGCCTTTCAAATCGGACGTTCTAAGTCCCTGAGGATTCTGAACTCAAGATTCCTGATTCTGCATCTGGTGTAGTCCAAAAAGAAAATCAGAATATGGAGAGCCACCAAGCACAAAGTAATCCAAATATTAATCCTTCCCCCAATGGAGAGAACTGCAGGCTTTAAGGGAGTTAGGTACTATTAAATATTTTAACTTTCCATTCAATGACTAAGAATAGAATGACTTCAAGCATTAATCACTACAAATATTAGAAGACAGTGCTAAAAATGAACAAATGAGAAAGATATGTTAAGTAACTCCCATACTAACCCAAAGCAACTTTTTGGTCCCAATTCTAGTCCAGAATTTAAGGCGAATATAAAATAAGACACCAAAAAGAGAGGCCAAGGAAAACAAACAGAGAGAAACAATCTTACAAGAGAATATAGCCCTAATGAGTCCATAGTAGGTAAAAAATACCGAAGTATTCTCCCTTGGGAGAAATGAGACATCAGTCTCCCAAGTAATATTCTCTAGAGCTTAACTCTCTCAAGGAAACCTGGTTGAGAAAAGCTAAAACCGAGCTGAAAACTGAGGCTCTGAGGTGTGAAGTTTGATTTGGGGGCTCCAACCTTCCCAAAGAAAGTGATTTTATTATTCTATCCAAGCCCCTTGAACTTGATTGTTTAGAGAGTCTCTCTGAAGAAGCTGTTGTCATTAATCTTTGTTCTCTCACAAATAGCCAACAATATATAAACAGCAATGTTAGATTAGGGTACTGTGATTGTTTAAACTTTTCTTAATAGCATTTGGCACAATCTAAGATAAACAATTCCTAAAATGTTAAGAGCAGTGAATTAGAACTTCTGGTTGGTTTCAGCTAAGTATCTCTATGAGCTGGTAATTTTCACTCCCAGATAAAGAAGGCTGGATTTTAAGCTAATGGGCATCACTGAAATACATGATATGCATGATTTATTTACCTTCCCAAAACATTGAAAATTATTTCAGATTCACTCCAATGGTTTTGTGGGTACTAAGTTGACTGCTGCTTTAATCAGAACAGAATTACAGTATCTCCAAAGGAAACAGATATTCACTTATACTTCGCAAGCCAACTCTAGATTACAAAACTATAGATTTTTTTAAACATCAAAATTTACTGGTACATTTTAGATATACATAATGGTAACCCTCATCACAGGAAATTGCACATGGTATATTCTGCCTCTTTTATTCGCCATACTCTCTCCCCTTCCTATATACAAAAGCTTTGTTTTCATATTTTCCTTCTATTTTCACATTTTTTATCCTCTTCCCTTTTCCCCTTCTTTGTTCCCCTTCCCATTTTCTTTCCATCTCCCAATATCTATTATACATTTTAGTCCTTTCAGTTTCTCACACCAGAGAAACAATGCAGTATTTAAACATGTGTGTCAAATGTATTTCACCTAAGAGTATAGTCTCAAGGTGCATCCACGTTTTGACATACTGCTTGGTTCTCTAATTTTACTTTAATATTGACTAAAGAAAATTAGTGGAATTTCCCTGCCATACTGTGAGATATTTAAACTTTTAAAAAAACAATAAAACCTGGACTCTTTAAATTCAACTTCTACTGAATTACATTTCATTTTTCACCTATTTCTCTTAAACTACTAGTTTTCATCATATAGCCAAAATAATTTTAGGTACTATATCATGTCCAAACAAACATGTGTACCCAGAGATCTCTACTACGGACATGTGAGAATGTATAACCACAATTCTTTTTCAATGACAAAAGGGATAAAGTAAAACCAGTACAAATACTGGTTTCCTCACTGAACTCACTAGATCCTATCATTGTTTGAATTTTTTCTCACTTTGTAATCTTTCAGCCTTTTCAAACTACAGCCAGCTTTTTGAACTTCAGTTTTGCTCATATCATACCATTTGCTTGAAAACTTGTACCAAACCTCACATACCCTATTTGGTCAGATCTATCTTTTGTACTTCTTTCACCAGGACAAAGAGCTCCCTGATGCACACTTTTGCACTTGTGTGCTAGTTCCCAGCCTGGCATCCTTTCTCCCTTACTTTTGCTTATGTTTTATACAAGTATCATCTTTGTAGCTCTGGCTCAAAGATCCTTATCATTTTACTATGTTCCTTGACTGCTCATCCCTTCTTCTACATATATAGCATTTTATGTCCTCAGATACATTTTTTTTTTTTTGTCTTATGTTATAGGTATGTTTTATCTCCTTTTTTGTTTTGTTTGCTACCAGGGATTGAACTAAGGACCTTACACTTGCAATTTATGGCCATGGGAACAGCTTTAGATAAGGCATCTGGCCACTAGAGGGCAGCAACGCTGGAGCCCTCTGGTTCCGATCAGAGCCCTGCCCACCAAGCCACCAGGAAGGACTTCAATAAAAATGCCCAGCAAAAAGCAAATAGAAGTTTCCCTCTTTCCTTTTTCATCCTAAACTGAACTTAACATTTTTTTGGAGATCTTGAATGAAAAGCCAGAGAAACGTAGTAAAAAAAATCTACCTTTCAAAGGTCTAACCTCAGGAGAGCTCTGTCCCCCAAGTCGAGTGACAGTGGAAATTCTACCTTTGGGTCACTGGGAAAATTACTACATAAATGGGGAGAATGGAAGAAGCAAGTGTGAGACGAGCAGGACTTGACACTACAGAGCTCAAACTGTTTCTTCTCGATAAGATTACCTGGTTTAGGAGGGCTAAGAGTGAAAGCAAAGGCTGGGATGTAGCTCAGTGTCACTGCACCTGCCTGGCAAGCTCAAGGTCCCAAGTTCAATTCCCAGTACAGGCGGTGGGGCGGTGGAAGCAAAAGCAATATCCAAAATTACCTATGGGACCCTTTCCAGAGCCAAACTTATATGATTTTTGTCTTTGTGGTACTGGGATTGAACCCAGGGCCTTCACAGTGACCTACATCTCTAGCCTTTTACAAAATAAAAGTACTCCAAATACAGTATGACCAGAACCAAATTGGTTACTCACTGCAGATACTTTCTCTAAAGCTGCATTCTACCCTCCTCTTTTGTACCTCTTGTTAACTGTACTATCTGCACCAGTGAGCCAAGCCAGCATACCTGGTATCCATCTTAAAAACACCATGTTCTTCCTGGCACTTCATCTCAAGACACAGTGGGGAAAGACTGGATTCTAAAGTCAGATCTGAGTACAAATGCTATGAACACCACTGTCTAGCTGCAGGCTTTGGGCCTGGTCAGGAACCTTCTGGAAGCCCCATTCCTGTTTCTAGAACAAGCAAACTATTACAAATATCATCAGTAAAGCATGCATCATAGTAAGGCCAAGGCACAGTCAGTGAGCAGTGAAGAAACCCCTGTTCTTGAATAAGAACTGCTTTACTGACAAACCGGAACACAGGCAAAGGCTTGTACAATGAATGTCTCAGAGTAGGCAGTAAACAAGAGTTGGTCACCTCCTCTTGAACTTGCTCCTTCCCTCTTTACTATTCCATAGTCCAGACCTCTTCTTTCCCACAACTAGTTTCCTTGCTTGGTACTCTATATGCACCAATCCATCACAGTTGTCCTAAACCACAGAGCTAACCATTCCACATAACGACCCACAAGTAAGAGGCCTACTCTGAAGCAAGAACAACAGCCCTCCCAGCCTTGCTTTTGGGCTTTCCAGGCTCTCATGTTCAAACCACACCACTGTACACCTACTGTTTCCCAACTGTGCCCCTACTGCGACACTTGTCACTAACAAGCCCTACTCTTTCTTCAAAACACAACTCCCACATCATCTTGTTTTCAAAGCTTTTCTTGACCCTATACTTTTCTCTGATATTTCAAAGGTTTTTCTTTATATTCTATAAACAAATTGCATCCAAGTATTTTGGCCTTGTTTCTCGCTACCCAACAGTGCAGTCCTAGAAGAAGGAAACAGGCTTTACCACCTCAGCATCCCTCCTGTGCCTAGGATAAGTCACCTGATAGCATTTCTTTGATGCAAGCTTAATACTGCTCCAGTACTACCAGCAATCTAGAAGACTGGAAAATAAGACTGTCACCATAAACAAAGTACACTATTTCTAGGAAAATTTTCAAATTTTAAAATTTCCAATTAATTCTGGGGCTGGAGATTTAGCTCAGTGGTGCTGGCTGCCTGCGTCTCAAGCACAAAGTCCCAAGTTTGATCACTGGTATCAAAAAAAAAAAAAAAAAAA
>NW_022900923.1:247770-281582 GCF_012274545.1 Fukomys damarensis | reverse complement strand
GACCTGAAAAAAAAAAAAAAAAAAAAAAAAAAAATCCAATTAATTGCAAACTAATCATAAAGAGATTAAATAATATTGAGAATAAAACGTACTACACTTGATCTTAGCCAAAGGCCAAGAAGCGATAGAATAAAACTTACATAAAAGTTCACACTGGAAGATATGTTGGGCCAAATTCTCATTAAGAAAAAAAAAATTTAATGAAATTTCAATATTTATTATAAAAATATGACTAAAATTTCAATCACAATAAAATCTAACAAAAGCAGTCTTTTAGTTCATAATATACTATATTGAGGCTTTCCTTCTAGAAAGGTACATTTAATTTTGGCTGAATAGAACAGATCCAGAATAATGCTCTTACTGGCTGTGTATCACTTTCTTTTTGAAATAGTGGATTTGAAGAGTTATTTCCTATTTTCAAATGATTTAAACCTTTCACAGATTGTGCAAATTTACCTCCACTAATCACAATAAAGACTGACAATGCAGTTTTAACAATTATCTACAAAAACTTTAAAATGTACTTGGTAAATACAGAAATCAAAAATATCTGTCTGGATAATGTAGTTTAAGTCAATTTCTTTTGGAGTAATGGAATAATATACTGTAGGAATACCATAATTTGGCTCTTTCTCAAAAATGTTAAGAATATGTGGTTTGTTTTTTGAAATCCCAAATATAACCCACCGTATTTACTACCTCCTATCCTTTCCAATATATTAGATAATTGCACACCATACTAAAAACAAAATGAAGGGAAACATTCTAACTGCTCATCTTTTTCATTTAAAAAAATAGCAATATTACACATACACACAACATCTTGTAAAGGTCAAAATGCTTAGCCCCAAAGAAAGGTATTTTTCCTTAATTAAAAAAAAAAAGCGAATTTAGAGGATGGGGGAGAGGGGTTGGGGGATCATTGGTTTTGGCAAAAAAGATGGCTTAGTAATTTTTGCATCCTGTTCTGGAGACTCATGTAGGTGCCTCAGTGGCTAGGGCCCAAAACCACATTAATCAGAGAAAACTGCATGTTTTTGGAGCACGGAGCTTCAACAAAGACTGTTTGAACTGAGGTGACCATAACTTTAAAAATTCGAAAAACTGGGGCTGGGAGTTTAGCTCAGTGGTACCCCATGCCTGAAGAAAAAAAAATTCTGAAAATCACTAAAAATGATCAACCTATAATAGCAATGGTTAATAGTGACATTAATACTTCATACACTAAAAATATAAACAGCAATATTAAATATGGAAAAATGGCTTAAAACGGGTAGAACACTAAGAAACAGGCAAGACTTAGCTGAGTTTCTTTTATGAATAAGTGTGTTCCTTTGGTTCTAATCAGTTTTATCAGGATATTATTTGTTTAGGGAAGAGACACACAAGTTAAACTTTTGCAAATGTGCTTTGGCAAAAAGACAGTAGATAGCTCATCAAGGTATCAGCTGTGCTCCCAAAGCCAGCAGCCTCAGCAGGTGAATGTATGATCACGCTGACATGGGGTATGCTCGTTTAGATGAATGGGGGGCCAATTAATAATACTGGGATGGGACATACCCTCATAGTCTGGGAATCTGTACTAGAAACGATATCCTTTCCCAAGGGTATCATTTCTAATTTGTTTTTTTTCTTTTTTTGTATGGAGGATCAAACTCGGGACCTTGTGTGTGCGAGGCAGATGGTGGAACCACTGAGCTAAACCCCTGGCCCTGGACATTCCTAATTTTAAACAACTACTGCCCCCTCTTAGTCTTCTATACTTACGTCAACTAATGCTAACAAAAATCAGAAATTAGAATTTAACAAAGTAATACATGAAAACCATCACTTCCCAAACAAATTAGAATATTTAGAAAATTAACTATTTTAATGCTTTGTTTTCTTTGAAGAAACTACAGATCTAAAGCTTATTTGCCAGTGCCAACTAGCACTGACTAGCCTCTCCTATATTTCTCTCCCTTCCTTTAGTCCTTTCAACAGTATTACTGTTGAAATTGTGACAGAGAAGTATCAAAGCCATCTAAAAAATAATCCTATAATTTTTTTGTCACATAAAAACGCCGTTTAACTAGTGAAAGTATGGACAATTCTCCTATTCATCAAACTTTTAAAAATGTGGAACATTATTTTCTTTTTCTTTTTATTAAGTTTATTCGTACAACCTAAGTATACAATACAGTTACATTCATCATTGGGATTCTGTACCTTTACATAATTGGTCTTGATTCTCATTTTTTCCCCTTGTCCCTGCCCTCCCTTCACCCCCTCTTCCCCTCCCCGTTTACAAACACTTTATTTCCATTTTTCAGTTTCTCATATTTTTTTCCTCTCCCTTATTACCTCTCCCCCACCCTTCCCATTTTCCCTACACCTTTAGCCCTTTACTTCCTATTTCACATCATTATTGTCTCATTAGGATCCTGTGTACCATTATAGTTTTTCACACCAAAGAAACTATTCGGTATTTCAGTTAAAGAAATCTCTGTATGAACATTAAAAATAGGGAATCCTAAAATAAAACTAAAAAGGAAAGTAAAAGAGAAAAGTCAATGATATAACATTAAAATAATCCTTAATTCTGGAGATGAAAATGGTCCCTGAACATATTTAAATTGCTTCTTGCTCTTATAGTCTTATCTTATTCTTTTTTTCATTATTTAGAGAATACTTTATTAGTTTCTGTAATCAGACCCAGGTAGATGTGACCTTACATATTTAGTACGATGTGTTACCCCTGTATACATGGGAAAAAAAAAATATTAACATTTCTAGAACAATATGGCTATCCAGTTCTGTACAAAAAAACAGTGGTTAGATGCTACGAAGTAGGTGGCAATGCCTTAACCGTATGTGTGTTGTCAGGCCAAGGGCCTCTTCCATCCTTGTCAAGGGGAGTGCTAATCTTCTCTCCTTTCATACAACACTGGAACATTATTTTTTAATACTTATTACTTTACAAGAGAATAGTCTCTCTATAGTAAAGACTCAGTTGTAGAGGGTAAAGATAAGAAGGAAAAAATCATTAGCATTAATAGTTTAAAAGTAAACTATATGAATACTTGGAGGTAAAAATAATCCTTTCATTTGGTTAAAAAATAAGATGAACAATAATCTGGACTACATTAAATAACATTTACTTCTTAATATTACTGGATATTCTTCAGAAGGCTCAGAAATAAAAATAACAGCAGTCTGTTCCAAACACAAGGAAGATAAATATTGCTGTCCATAAAATCTCCAAACTGTGACTGAGCTAATTAATAATATATTAGAGCTACAACTCTCATTTCTTCTCTGTGTTAATGAAAGCAATCCTACACCCAGGACAGAATGCTGGGAAGGTACTGATGCCCATAATGGAAGTACAGAGCACTATCAAAGGGGACCCACACATGAGACAGTGTAGATTTTTCCCATTCGATGTTGCTCTCTAGACGTGAGACAAACCATAATAAATTAAAGTCATTTATTTCCTCAAAATGGATAAAATATGAAAACAAGGTCCAAGTTACTTGTAGATAATGATTTTCTCTAAAGATCTAATATAAAATATGTACAGGTACATCAATGTAAGTTTCTGAAAGATTTCAAAATGACTTCTTGCTCTAAAAGTCACATTTGAGACTGATACATGAGCTAGGTGCTTCAATCTATTTATTTATTTGTTTGCAGTGCTGGGTATTGAATTCAGGGCCTTGTGCATGCTAGGCAAGTACTCTGCCACTGAGTTATTCCCCCCATCCCTCAATCCTTTTCAGAGTAAGACATAAATATAATTTCGCATATTTATAAGTTGTTGAAATGTTATACATTCAAGAAAATATCAAATTTTCCTGATCATAAATTTCCTATTAAAATATATTTTGTTCATATACATTTATATCATAAAAATCATTACTAAATAAATATACAACACAGACTAGAGTGACCTTATTTGTTTTTAGTATTTATATTTTATTTATAAAACCTATCTCTTCAAAGAAATAAGCACACATTGGTAATTTCTTTTCCTGTTTCTTAAACCAAGACAAAACTGAGCTAATCAGACAGAAACACACACACACACACACACACACACACACACAGAGTTTTTTAAATCCTAGGGTTAAGTGAATTCTTTCTACATATCTTTATAAGCAACACATGGTGTGAGAGGAGACACCATTTACAGTTCACACCACCTACAAGCACCCTGCAACTTTTCAAACAACTTTCAGAATGAAGTTTTTACTTGAGGAAAGAGATCTTGTCCTACTTGAAGTTCAAGAGGTCAATACAAACTGAAGTTCAAACTTCTTGTAAAAAACAAAAGAAATTCAAAAATTACTTCAAATAAATATATGATTTAAATGCTGACAAGATTGGCTTTAGCATATACACAGAACTGCAGCTCAACCCCAGGAGGCAGGATGCTTACCTGCTTCCTGTGAATTCAGCACTTCTAAGGCATGCATCATGGCACTTGCAAAGACATTGGCATCCTCCTTGCTGCCAAAGTTGAGGCCGTACACCTGTCTAGCATCTCGCCATTGGTGGAAAGTCTGTGTAGCTTGATTATACTTCAACCCTTTAGGAATGGCACAATTTATCACGACCTAAAAGACAATTAATTTTTTATAAAGTCAAGCTAATACCTTGCAAAATCAAGGAATAAGTGAAAGTGTTTCAATAAGGCTGTCCACTGGATCCAGCGCCATCTTCTAACAGCAGCAGCTTACCTTTTTTCATATCTCAAATGACTTGTTTTGCCCCGCTGGTTAATATGTGAACTCAACACCACAGTATCTTTAATGACTGTAGCTTTACATTAAGTCACAAGAGTCTCTGGGTATTTCCCTTACTTTTTTCTTCAATATTGCTTTGGGTATTCTCAGTCAAGCTATCATTGTATATTCTGGTTATCAATTTCCACCAAATTATTTTTAGAATTTTGATTAAGGTTACACTGAACCTTACATCAATCTGGGAAGAACTGGTAATGCAAAATTAGCTACTAAGTCATAAATATCATATACTGCCTTTTATTTAGATTGACTGTGACACTTGATACCTTTCCATATGCTGATCTCAAATGTTTCAGTATCTCAAATGGTTAGGTATTTGATAAATTTTTGTTACTATTATAAATAGTAACATTTAAAATTTTTCCTTCTCTCTTATGAAAACTGCTTTTTGTATAATGACAATGTCCTAAGAAGCCTTGTTGAACTTGTCTTTTAATTCTAATCAACTATTACTCTAATATAATGGTAAATTCTAACCGTTCTAATCTTATAATCCTAATAATTTATATTCAGCCTCCTCCCAATATATATCCATCACATCAGCAAGAGATAGCTTTATTTCTTCCTTTTCAATTGTATATAGTATTATCTCTCTTTCTTACCTACATTATACTGGCTAGGATTCACAATGCAATGTTGAAAAGATGCAGTGATACTCCTTTTGTCTTATCTGATACTCTGAGGGAAAGCTTCCTTAATGTGACCCGTACACACCACCTTCTGTGAGCAGTTTTGTAAACTTTCACCAGAGCACAGAAGCATGCCTGACTCTAAGATGTTTATATTTCCACGTCAAATTAACCTGCAATTTCCTTTCTGTTGTATTCGTGAACGTTTAAGATCCCTTTCTTAGTCATTTCCGGAAAAAAATTTTGTAATGTTGGTGTTAGTTTTTTAACAAATTAAATGGCTAACCATACATACAAACAAAACAGTTTGCTTGAACACAGAGTTCTCTTTTTTTGAAATTCTTTTAACTGTGGTCTTAATTTATTTAAAAATAGTAATACTGTCCAGATTTCCTATTTCTTCTCATGAGTTTTGTAAAGTTGTATTTTCCCAGGATCTTATACACTTTACCTAAGTTTTCAAAACTGCTGCCTTACGCCAGCTGAGGACACCCTTGGCTCACTCTGCTGCCCTACAGGGTTTGTGCTGGTGTCCTCTTCTCACATCGTCACTTGCTTCTCTCTCAACCAGAACCCCCGGGACCTTTAGAGCAGATCCTCTCCTTGGTATATATATGCTTTCCACTACATTTATTTCGGCTCTTATCTGCACTTGATCTTAGCCGAAAGGTTGAGAGGTGATTTTTTCAGCTCTTATTTGTATTATCATCCTCATTCTATTTTATTTGGCTTTAATGGCCTATTCTTTAATTCCTTGAATCAATTCTTTCATTCACCTAACCCTTGAGAAGAGACAACACTGTAAAGAATCCTTAAAACTATGGAAGAAATGCTTGTTTTTACTTAATGAAAACTACAGCAAGTTTCCCAACTTATGAACACTTCAGTTGCAAGCCTGCACAGATCCAAACGGAACTTGCATTACAAACATTAGTAGATACAAACAAACTGTGGAATAGCTCACATGTCTGCTAGATGCTGTTACAGTTGTGCCACTGTATGCTTACTGAACAGTGCAATAGTGTACAGTAGTACAGTCCAGTCAGGGAATTACCATATTTTGGGGTTTAATTTTTGTATGCTTTACACTGTATATTTTTGGCAAAGGTATGTAAGACTTGCTTTGTCACACTTAAAAACAAATCCGATTTTAAGAACATTTTCCTGGAATGGAACTGTGCTTACGGGACATCCGCAAAGCATGCGTCAGGCTTGGACCTGACCACAACCCAAGCTCATGCTGCATATCAGTGGGCCCAAGTTCAAACTGGTGCCACAACAGGTCGTGCAATGCAATAAATGCATTCTCTTCCTTGTGTCTTGACTCAGTATCAACCACATCTATGAAGCCACCCATTCCCATTTTCCCTTACTCAACAAACTAGTGATTCTTTTATGCCATATTGTGCTATAATTTATATTTATTACAACTGTATTAACAGCTCTTCTTTTAAGTTTTACATTCAAATTTTTGACTGCATCCTCTCTTCAAGGTAAAAAACTTAATGAACCTAACCATAGTGCTTAGAGCATCACAAACAATTAGTGTGCTGGGTATGGTGGCGCACACCTGTAATTCCAGCACTTGGGAGTCTGAGGCAGGAGGACTGTTCAAAGTTCAAGGCCAGCATGAACTGTATAGCAAGACCCTGTCTCAAACAAACAAAAAATAAAATGAAAATAAACAACCAGTGTTAAGCAGAAAAAAATGGAGTAATTTGTACATACTCCATTTTTTAAAGAAGTAGAGAGTAATTTCTTTAAATTAGTGTTGTTAAAGTTTGGATGTTTAGTAAATTGTAACAATGTATTTCCACTTGGAAAAGACTGATTACCAGTAAGAGGTACAAGAAATGCAGTCTAGAATGAGAAGAAACCAATTACTACTGCACATATTCATAGGTACATTATCATTTATTTCTTTAATAGTATCTTTATAAAATGTTATTTTCCAGTTGTTTATTGCTAGTTATTTAAAAATGCTACCAATTTTAAAACACTAATCATGTATTAACCTGCTGAATAATCTTATTAGTAATAGTCTATCTGCAGACATGTTTAGGATATTTTGTTTTCTTTTTTTTTTTTGTACCGGAGATTGAACTTGGGACCTTGTGCTTGCAAAGCAGGCGGAAGAACCAGGATTTTTTTTTATATAAACAGTTCCATCATCAGTGAATAAGACAGCTGTTGCCTCCTTTTCCATCCTTAAAGCCTCTATTTCTTCTTTGTACATCAGGTAAGCTATAATGTTATCTGCAACACTGAATGAAAGTGGCTAAAAGTGAACCCCCAAACTGAATCACAGGTTTAACAGAAATGCTCTCAATAAGGGCTGCAGATTTAACTCAGTGGCGCCACACTTGCCTTGAAAGCACGAGATCCTGAGTTTGATCCCCAGTGTGGGGGGTGGGGGGTTCTGGATGGGACGGATGACAACACATGCTTTCAACTTTGTCCCATCCAGAAAGGTATACATATGCTCATTTCTACCTTTATCCATTAAGAAAATCTGTTTTTATACACAATGTACTGGAAATTATTATGTATTGATTTGAATTTTATAAATGTTTGTCTCTGAACCCCATTTCTTACACATTTTATGCTAGTAAATTACTATTGGTTAGCTAATATTAAACTATGTTTTGATCACTGAGATGAAGAAAGAGAATCCTACACTTGGCCCAGAGGTGATCTTTTACTTTTTTCATCATGCTGCTGCATTTGGTTTGCAACCTGTATTGAAGATTGCTTCTATCTATGTAAGTGTATGTTCATAAGTGAGACTGGTTCATAACTTTCCTGTCTCAAACTGTTCTCTTTTATATTATCAGAACTATACTGGCCTTATAAAATACCATACTCAGCAATGATTTGTGTGACACAAGCAGTATCTTGGAGTTCTAAACCTTCATCTGTAAAATGTTCTGGACTCCCCTATATCTCTTTTAAATTTTATGAGTAGATAAGTAATTATTGATTTATTTTACGACTGTAGGTTTATTGTTTTTCTACTTTTCTGTCCATTTCTGAAAAAATTGTATTTTTCTACAAAATGGCCCATTTACTGGTAGTAAGTTTCAGTTACAATTTCTCATTTCCCTGCAACTAGAGTGCTTTCTCATTCTTAAAATGATCTGTTTATAACTTTTATTTTATTTTTTTTATTCTGCCAGGGTTTTTCAATGATATAGCTTTTATACTTTTTAGTTTTATTTATTTTTATGCAATTAATTCTTTTTAGTTTCTTTCTCTGGGTTAAGCTCTCCGCCAACAAAATACAGTATGCAGTGTCAAGATGTGGCCATCTTAGGACAATTTAGATATGTAGCATCTTATCACTCCCATCTAAATATTTTCTTATTTTCATAACAATTTCATCTTATATATTTATGACTGATTTTGAATTTTCAAAAATTTAAAGGAAAAAGTCTGTCACAGGATAGTTTGACTCTCTTATGAATAAAAAATGTTAGTGTTTCATATGGATATGCTCTGGCTTAACCTAATTTCTAGTTTTTAAATATTAATTTTCTTTTGTGCTGACATGCTTTTAGGATTGTTTATCAGTACTGGCAAGAACTGATCTGGAATGCTGTATTGGGAAACCATTCCTACACAAAGTTATAATTATCTGTTTCTTGTGTTTTTCTCCACAATAGCATCTTAGGAAGTAGGTAGCTTGTCTCTGGCCTAACATACACTGGACCATGCCACTGGAGGAGATGAAGAGCACAGAGAGGGAGCACTGTGGGGCTGAGGACACCAGAGAAAGGCTGTGCAACACAGCAGGGAAACTGGAGCAGAGGGATAGGAGATAGACTAGGAAGGTAAGAGAAGAGAGATAGGAGGATGACAAAGAAAAAGTAAGCTGAGAAGGTAGGAAGAGCACCAGGCTGAGAGAGTATACTAAATTGGTAAATTCAGAAGTTTTTGTTTGTTTGTTTGTTTTTCTATTGACTGACTCAAGACTGTGAAAATTTCTCTCTGGAGGAGTATTACTTTTGTTTTCATCAGGTTCCTCAAGAGTTTCAGTGGCCTGCAACCAGTATTTATTAATAATTTCTTGGGCTGGGGATTTAGCTCAGTGGTTCCGCCGCCTGCCTCGCAAGTGTAAGGACCCGAGTTCCATCTCCTGTACCAAAAAATAAAAATAAAATAAAATAATTTCTTGGCTGGAGTTGGGTAAGTGAAATTGGAATTTCCATTTCTCAGCTCAGACAGAAACCAATTCCTAGGACTCTCTGTTCTGACTGAAGAGGTTCTCACAGTCCTCTCAAGAACCCTGTAAGACTTCCAAGTTCTATGTAGAGATAGAGTTTCAAACCACAGCCTCTCAAAGGCCCACAGTCCCTATACACATACAGATCTAAGACCCATCTCCATCCTGACTCTGGGGCTGTTACAGTGTCTGGCTATACAACATGTCATAGTGGAGTCCTAGGGATCTACCCCTGTTTACTAACAGCTTAGCTGAGCATTAAAGAAAATTTGTTGTATTCTTCTTACACTAGGAACAGGACAATTTTAACATCACCTCAAAACATTTTTTACAAGTACTTTTAGGGCCGGGGATTTAGCTCAGTGGTTCCGCCACCTGCCTTGCAAGCGCAAGGTCCCAAGTTCAATCCCCAGTACCAAAATAAAATTTTTTTTTAAGTGGGCCGGAGATTTAGCTCAGTGGCAATGCACCTGGCCTTGCAAGTGCAAGGTCCTGAGTTTGATCCCCGGTACGAAAAACAAAAAATGTTTTTTAAGTGTACAATTCATGTAAGTTCTCACTGCTGCCAGTATATAGTTAATGTTAGCAAAACCCTATATACCTTTCTCCTTTGTCTACTGTTCCTGATCTTTCAGGAAACAAGAAATCAACTAGACTGTCCGAAATTTACTTTTAGCTCTTTATTTTTATTACTAATATATGTTTGTGATACAAAATCATTACATTCATCTTAGGGAGTGATTATTGCATCTTGATCTTTCTTTTTTCACTTTTTCTTAGTACATGTTTACAGTACATGATGATTATACTCCTTGTGTGGGAAATGGTACATGTACATAACACATCTCAGTTCTTTTTTCACCGCCTGCCCTTCTGAGACAGGTCTAACTCCCTACCTACTTCCTATTATCTTTTCTTTTGCTCCTTATTTATCTTTTGAGTCTGTCCTATAAGAGAAGCCATGTGGCACTTACGTTTACATCTGATTTACTTCATGGTCTGAAATGCATCAAGCCCCCTCCTCTCCCTTCCCCTCCATACTCTTTTTTCTCTTACTCAGATTGCAAAAACTAGCTAATGAAGACCACACAGAAGACCACATTTATATTTTCGTACAATTAGTCATACATCTTTGTGTACATTCAGAAAGGGTAGGGCTGGGGATTTAGCTCAGCGGTGCTGCCACATGCCTCAAAAGTGCAAGGTCCCGAATTTGATCCCCGGTACCCCTCACCCCTCCCCAAAAAGTAGAAAGGGCAGAGAGGGAAACCTATATTCAATATTTCCCAGAGAAATCATTTTCACCAGCATTTTGAAGCATGGTTTTCTTTTACTGATTATACCAAGTCCTTCCATGAAATGGGATCATCTCCAGCAGCAGCTGGCCGGCTCTTACCTGGTGGTCCTGGATCTTCCTGCCCACCACTCTGAACGTGTTGTTGCCTGTGTGGTGATAGATGTGGACTCTGCTGAACCCTGTGGAGCCACCAGCTGGCACCCACTTCTTGTTGGCATCGTCATAAACCATCACAGCAGCTCTCGCCTGACAGATACTCTGTTCACTGCAAAAAAATACAAAGTTCAGACTTAAGATGTTTAAAATAAGCTAGGTGTCCCACGTAGTCACACAAGCCAGTGTTAGCCAAAACTGACAGTAAGCAATAATTAGTGCTGTACTAGGTGCTGCAAACAGTGAGAAGTACCAGAAGCTTACTCTGCAGGAGAGCCTGCTGGGGAAAGCAGAGACATGAAAAGTAATAAGGGACAAATGAAGATGAGGGTCCACAGAAGCACCCACATAAGCCACACTAGAGCCATTCGCTTTTACATGAGCCATCTAATGCTTTCATTAATGGAATATAAGTACAAATCAATTGTCATTTTTTTTTTAACTGTACACATGCTCCTAAAACCCTTGGCCTCTAGAGTGATCAGGTCTCTGGTTTGCTGCAGAGATAAACCTTGGCTAAAGGGCTCGTAGGTAGCTTCAGGATGGGGTTTGGTGACCAGAAACATCAAGGGAGGACTGTAGCACTGGAACTCAGCCCCGTCCTTTAATCACATACTCACTCACTCACTCACTCACTCGCACACAGCCCTATCTCGCCTCTGGGGAGAGAGAGGAAAAGGCTAGAGACTGCATTCCATCACCAATGGTGATGCCTGTCTTCGGGAGAGGGCACAGCTGACAAAGGAGAATCCATGCCAAGAAGGAGGAGATCTGGTCCCCAGACCACCCAGAGATGCTGAAAGAGTAATGTATAGCTGGGCATGTAAACTTACTCCACCCCATGCTGTGACCTCTGCATTTCTCCATTTGGCTATCCCTGAAATGAATTCTTTATAATAAGCAGTTAGAGCAAATGCTTCCCTCTGTTCTGGGAATCATTCTAACACATTTTCAAACAGGATGAGGGATATCCTCAGGATCTGTAGTTGACTAGGCAGACACATGGATAGCCTGGGGACCCCATTTTTAGCTGGTGTCCAAAAGGGGGATCCACACACAGCCTTGGAGACTGAGCTAACTCTGGATAGATACTGTCAGAATTGAACTGTTCAACAACTAATTGGCTAGGGAGAACAGACTGTTGTCAAGGGGCAAAAACACTCATATACTAATTCCAACTACAGAAGTAATGCACAAAATAAACCAGCATATCCAGGTTTTGGAGTTCATGGACCTAAAAACTTCAAAAAAATACTGATTGGGTGAGTCAATATAGAATTGGTTGTCAATACTTTAGAATACTTGCCAAGTAGGTAGTTGGGGATTAGGGGAATAACTTACTAAAATGAAGGTCTTTTCTTTAACCTAAAAATAGAAATTTTTAAAATCTCAAAATAAAGGAAAAGCATCATATGATTTCTAGACAGTTATCTATACTGACTATAGACATTTCCACCTTTGCTACTTCTCCTCAGTCAAGAATCTACCTTTTGTTTTCATTCTTCCCCCCCATGCCAGGGAATGAACCCAGGGCCTTTGTACTGAGCTATATGTCTCTACCCCACTCCTCTTGAATTTTGAGACAGGGTCTCACTAAGTTGTCCAAAGTGGGTTTGAACTTGCAATCTCTTTGTCTCAGCCTCCCAGAGCACTGGTATCCAAAGCATGTGCCATCATCACACCCAGGGAAGACCTGTTGTATGATTGTCCTTAGTCACAACAAAGTATTGCTGCGGAGCTATGAACAACAAAGACGCATATCTTTCTATGACCATCACATTTTCATCTCAACAAGGCTTACAGCTAAAGTTTGTCAAAACCATCCAGATTCTGAGCCAGTGAACCAACTATGAAACAGATTAAATTAGTAAAACACTAAGCTGTACTTTTGTAAAGATCAGGCCCTAAATTTGTTATAAACAAAAAACTGCATTCCTATCACCCAATACAACTGGTATATATAGTTGGTTGTACTTCATCTTTTTTATGTTAGTTTTGGTATTTTTCAATAAAATAAGGCATGACAGGACTAGAGATAAATGGTCCAAAAAAAGTCTTAAAACCATGACAGTACATTGTTATTTTGTAGATTTTTTCAGATAATGCATTTCTAATACAGTCAAATTTCCAGAGAAGGTATATATAAGAGCAGAGAATGATTGCCAAATTGTCACAGATACCAGTGAATGAAATGTTTCTTGGTTTTTAAGCAGGCTAAGGATTGCTCAGGTATTCTTGTACATATTATTAATTAGTACTGCAGTAAAGCTAAGTAACAAATAGCAACTTTCTCTCAAAGACACCTTTCCTAGCCATTACTTGACAAAGAAAGCATGAGTATGACAGCACCAAGCACATGACAGGCACTCCTTGTCAGCACTTAACTTCATCTAACAAAATCCTCAAGATCTGGATCAAATGCTGTTCCTTCTATTAAGTCTTCCTGGGATCCTCAAAGCCAGAATTAATTGTTTCCTTCTCCAAGTTCTAGTATTCATTAATTTCTCAACAAGCAAGATTCTCTAGGGGAGGTACTGTCTGAGCCAAAGGAGGGAGTTGTATTTTACTCCAAGTGCACTGGGAAGTCACTGGAGGGCTTTAAGCAGAATAGGACTCACATTTTAAAAGATGCTTCTAGCTACTGTGACAAGAAGGGATTTTGGAAAGTGATGTGGAAGTTAAGAATGGACATACAAATGACAGACTATAAAACAAGAGGGAAGCATGTGGGATATGTGCTAAAAGTACAGCAGAAAAGATTTGCAGAGATAAGATGGAAGAAATGGGAAACCAAAAGATGAGAAATCATGGCTGCAACTCCAATTTCTCCCAGAGCACTGTTAAGAAAACTAGGAGAGAGAAAAAAAAGAAAAGAAAAGTAGGAGAGGCTGTTGCCTTTGGGCTGAGCACCTGCATTAGGCCCCCAAAGACCAGAGTAACCAAAATGGAGTCACTCAAACTAAATCCCATGTAATCAAACTGAAACTATAAGGAAACAGATCCCCAAGCAGAAGTTTTTCCTGAAAACAGGAAAATTCCAGTTCACCTGAGTCAGCATAACAAGGAAGTCCCCCTGCTTTACCCTTACAGAAAAGTAACCTCCCCATGTTTCCTTTTTTTTAATCTTTAAAAACCCAACATCTTGCCACTGCTCAGAAGAGTTCTTGTACGTTACAGAACAAAGGCTGCCACAATGGATCAGTTGTAGGCAAAAGCTAATGAGAATACAAATTGTTGTGATATCGTCTTTTGACAGTACTGGTGACCAACAAAAAGACTCCGGAACCACTACTGACTCCCCAGGATCCTGGTGAAACGCAGAGAAAGACAGAGATGTCCCCAAGGGCTCTTCCCCGCTCAGTGTCCCCAGCACACTCTGCTCTTCCTGCACCCAGCCCCCTTTGGCTTTCAAGCCAAGGCATGGTGGCCTGTGGTATGACAGTACAGGACCCTCTGGACTTTGTGGAAGTGCTGAGAAATCACATGCAAGAGCTACAAACTTTGCAGATAACTGCAGGCAGCTGCAGTCAAGGTTATCAGGCACCAGAAGCATGAACTCTGACTTTTGGAATATGCAATTTTACGTGCTGGCTGAAGTAGGGCGAAATCACTGGCTAAATTGATCAAGGGGACATCAGAGCCAAAGCCACAACTTCACTGGTGGGCAGGGGTGAGGCACTTCAGAGCCATGATAATGCTTAGGACTGAAGAGTAATAAGACTCTCACGTTAGGATCTCAGCCTTCTGGCAGACTGTACTCTAATTCTTTATCTTTGAGTTCTGAGAGACTTAAGACGTAACATTCAGATGTGATCCCTAATTTCTTTCTGAGACAGTCACAAAGTTGTCCAGGCTGGACTCCAACTCATAATTCTCCTGCCTTGGTCTTCTGACTAGCTGATCACAGGTGTGCAAAACATAATCCTTAATTTCTAAGTAGTCCATAATTCTGCCTACCAACACCTGCCTTTTACAGGTTAAAGTATGCAAAAATAGTTTTAAAGGGTGAAAGCCTTCACTATGTTAGGAGGAAGCCCAAGAGTGGTGTCTGCAAGGCAAGGAGTTTTACTGGGAGGAAAACAGCCCTGTTGTCTCTTTGGTCTTGGACCACCAGCCCCCAAAACTATGAGAAAGTAAATTTCTTTTTAAGCCAAATAATAACAATAGTCATAATAAAATGAAAAGTTTTAAAGTATGTACCAATTTAAGGATAATCAATTACTTCAATTAATCAACGATTGTCACAAGTAGTTCATATTATAATGAGGTACTAAATAGTTGTTTTCCTTTGCTATTCCATTTTTTAAAAACTTGTAAAAAAAAATCTCCTTGTTAATAACATGTAGATTTTTCCATTATGACTGAGGAAAATAGCAAAAGTACTGTGAATACCAATAACTAATGGAAGATATAAATTATGGCAGCAGCAAAGTTATCTTCTGCAAGACAAGAAAACCACTTGAATACAGTAGCTCCAAATATTTAGAAAGGCAAAACTTTAATGAACATACAACTGTTCATCTTTCAGAGAAATATCAGCAATTTTAAAAAGGCAAAACATCAATGTCAGTGCTAAACTCTATCCACCATATCCATATTGATATGCAAAGTACAAATGTAGCCTCATTTAACCTAGTTTAACTGATTCAGTTGCCAAAAACAAAACAAAAAGTTATCAGTGTATCTAAAGTAAGATGACATGTTTTTTAAAACATTTCAGCAGATCTTCTAGGCTATTCTCCAGAATGAAAAAAATTAAAATATAAAGAAATTGCCAGGGTTAAATACTATGTAGGCATATGATCTTGAAGGAAGTACTTATACTCATGCACATTTAGGAACAGTGGAAGTCATCTTTTTAAAGTAACAACTATGGTACTATTTGATTTTAATCTTGAGTAAATGTTACTTGAATAAGTATAGAATCTGCAAAATTTAATAAATGTGACTCGGCCAATAAAAAGAACTTGCTACTGTCAACAACATATCTGGAAAAAATTATTAAAAGTAACTGACAATGAAAAGGTACAATTTTTATATTCTTAGAACAACAAGAAAGAAGATAAACTGGGATGGAATTTCTGAGAGTTAATGGAGAAGATATAAAATGAAGTCATACTGAAAAGAAACAAAAGAAACAAGAATGTAGTAAGAAACAACACAGGGCCGCAAATTTAGCTCAGTGGTGCCACCACCTGCCTCACAAGCACAAGGTCCTGAGTTAAGATTCCCCAGTACCAAGAAAAAGAAAGAAAGAAATAACACATTAGGAAGCCAGAGGGGCCAGGGATGGGAACCTGCCTTCAGGGTGTGACTCTGTGAGTACACACCATGGGGTCAACACCAATTCCTGTGATATGTAAGATTAAAAAAATGCAAGTATTATTACTTTGAAAAGTTAAAGCCAACTGTTTGAGAACACACTCTACAACTATCCATAGATATTCCCCCAGCCTGTATTTCAGAATATCATTTAACTACAAGTACAAAATATCCTAACAAAATTAATGAGGGAAAAGCAAAAATGATGGATTACTGACAATTGAATCTGATACAGATTAATGTAATCCCAGTTATTCATGGTCATAAAGAGTCCACTCCTCAGGGTAGGACCTACCTCAATGGCAGAAGACTGCCTAGAGTGTGCAAGGCCTGAGTTCCATCTATCCCCACAGCACCACAACAAAACATGACACATCTGGAGTTACATTACAAAAGACTGGAGCCTTGAGATAATTAAGAGACATAAGTCATTAATTGCTATTTGGTGGTAACAATGCTACCAGTAATAAATACTAATTTATGCACACAACTTCTCAAGTGTCATATCCTATTCTATGTGCTTTGTCTTTATTAATTCATGTACCTCCTCAACAACATTATTCATCAGGTACTATTAATATGCCCATTTCTATTTAGGAAATTGAGAAACAGAATGACGAAGAACATCCTATTGAAAGAAGTAGGGATGGGATTCCACCTGCAGCTAGACTTCACTGATGTTCTTTTAATGATTTTACTACTGAAAATATCCTGTTAATCTGCAACAAAAACAAGTTTAGAATATGACAGTTTTGAAGGCAACAGTAAAAAAACTTGTTCATAAACTTAATATACTACGGAATGTTTCCTTCAATAGAATTTCAACCTTCTTCAAAGAATTACATCAAAGACAAATGTGGCTGCCATGGTGGGTGTTACAAGCCTGTAATCTCAGCTATTCAGGAAGCTGAAGCAGGAAGATCACAAGTTGTGGTCAGCCTAGGCAACACAGCAAGACCCTGTCTTAAAACAAATAGGAAAGAACAAAGGAACAAAGGGAAGAAGGGAGGAAATGAAAAAAACTCCTTGAAAAATAAACTAACACAAGATAAAACAAAATCTGAATAACATCACATATAAGAAAATTGTTATACAACTCCCTCAACTATAAATAAAACTAGGTGTAGGAGGGGGTGAAGGGAGGGCCCGGACAAGGGGGAAAAAATGAGAACCAAGACCTGTCATGTAAAGGTACACAATCCCAAAAATGAACATAATTGTACTGTATACCTTAAAGGTACCAATAAACTCAACAAAAGGGATAAAAATAAATAAATAAAACTAGGTGCATGATTTCACTAGTAAACTGTTTCAATCATTTAAAGAAAAAACAGCACCAATGTTATACAAACTCTCAGAAAACAGAGAAGGGAGTAACTCCTAGCTTGTTTTATGAGGGCAGCATGACTTAAGTACCAAACACTATAAATTTAAAAATTACAGTATTCAGTATAGATACCCAGTAATATATAGTATATTAAAAGGATAATATATCATGATCAAGTAGGATTTATTCCAAAAGTGTCAGTTTGGTTTTAATATTTGAAAATCAAACTAACTCACCATATCAGCAGAATAAAGGAAAAAAACAGTATAATACAAAAGATGCAGAAAAAGCACTTAGTAAAATGCAACATCTGTCATGATAAAACACTCAGCAAACAAGTAATAGAAGGGAATTCCCTTAATGTGATAAAGAAAATCTATAAAAATATATGTAACACCATACACTTGTGAAATATCAAATCCCTTCCCCCTACGGTTAGGTACAAGGCAAGGATGCCCGTCCTAACCACTTCTAATTAACGTACATATTTAAAGGGAGGGGGCAGAATGCATACATAGGCAAAGCACAAATGAAGAAAAACTATTTGCAAACTATAAATCTGACATATATCTAGGATATATTTTTTAAATTCCTGTAACTAAAACACAATTAGTAAAACACTGGGCAGATAATTTGAAGAGATGTTAGGAAACACAATATATAAATGTTCAGTAAATTCATGTACAAGTGCTAAACATCATAATCATCAAGCAAATGCAAATTAAAGTCACAATGAAATGCCACTACACATCCACCAGAATGGCTAAACTCTGGTTCAACTGTAACTTCCATACACTGTTTGTAGGAGTATAAAATGGCTCAACAGCCTTGGAAGACAAGTTGGCAGTTTCTCACAGAACTACACATATAGCAGTCCTCAGACCCTTAAATTACAATGCTAATTATTGTCAAAAGCTGGAAATGGCCCAGGTGTCCATCAACAAAACAGATCAGCAAGCTGTGGCCTATTTATACAATGGCATACCACTAAGCAAGAAAAGAAATAACTGATACATGAAACAACACCAACAGTGAAAATATTATGCTGTGAAGGAAGCCTTATACAAGAGTAAATATTCTGACCCTAAGAGATTAAATTCTGAACAGGAAAAACTAACTTACATTAGAAATTATTCAGCACAGCAGCTGTGGATGAGAGAAATTAAAATAAAGAACGACACTGGAAAAGTCTCAGTGAATTCTGCAATCACCTCCCAAATGTTCTATTATCTTGAAAGGAATCGGAGTTACACTGTGTGCATCCATCAAAATCACCCAAAGGTCTGTGCTCTGAATTATATACATATAATATATATTTATTAATATATTCCTCAAAAGGAAAAAGTAAGCCTACTTCATGATAAACAATTGATATGCTTATGAAGTAGTGTGCTAGTTTCAATTTAATATTCTGAAATGCAGGTATCTAATATACATAAATGAGCAAGATAGAGACAAAGATACTGTATATAATAAAGTACAATAAAATGTAGGCCTACATATTTTCATGGAACAATACTTTCACCAATAGGGTATGTTTGAAATTTCTCATAAAGGGAGTGGAAGATTAACCTGTGTTCACTCCTGCACAGCTTTCTCCATAAAAGAACTACTGCATAATTATGCACAGACTTCATAGGTATAATACAAATTATGTAATAATATTTTTTTGTCTTCAATGGAACATAATTATGTAGAAACACCCTAAAAAACTACAGAGACAAAGCATCCCAGTGGAGAGATGAAAAGATGCATGTACTTATCTACTAATGTCCATCCTTCACTGGTTGAGAGCTCTTACAGAGAACTGCTTCTCTGGAATTCCAGTTCATCATGAGGCTGGATGCCAGACAGAAAACCTACGGATGGGCCTGTGCAACCTGTAGCTGCAGAGACTGAGGGCCATGGACAGAGCTGGCTGTGTTTGAGCAAATCATGTCATGTCCAGGGTTCCATTTCCATACTTTAACATGGGGACAACAAACTTGCTCTGAGAATTACCTGAGATAAAAAAGTAGTATTTCTGGCTCTTAGTAAGCACCCAGTAAATGGTAGCTTTGTTTGGTTTTGAGGAGGCTTGCAATTTTACATCTCTTTTGACTCAGGAATTAAGTTATTTCAGAATTTATCTGAAGGAAGCAATTATTAGTACAGAATATATAAATACATAGTTAAAATACTGCTTCTAGTAATTATTAATATATTGAGAAATTTAGCTGTAATCTTAATATACAGAAGTGTTCATAATGGCAAAAGATTCAGAGACATATGTAAAATAGCAAATTGATCAGTGAGCAAAACAGGTTATAAAATAATGTGCATTATGACCCTACTTGTATATGTATGTAAACACACACACACACACACACACACACACACATACATACATATGTATATTGCAAAAAAATAAATAATGTGCATTATGACCCTACTTGTATATGTATGTAAACACACACACACACACACACACACACACACACATACATACATATGTATATATTGCAAAAAAATACTAGAAAACTCAACTGTTTTCAGTAGTAATCTGTGGAAACTGGAACAATGAGACTTTAATTTTTATGCGGGGAGGGAAAATGGAATCTATATCCCCCAAATTTTCTACAATTAACACTGATTCTGTAAAGAAAGAAAGAACCATTTAAAAAACAAACTATTGGGCCAGGAATTTAGCTCAGTGGTTCTGTCATCTGCCTTGCAAGCACAGTGACCCAAGTTCAACCCCCGGTACCAAAAACAAGCAAACAAACAAACAAACAATTATTTCTACTCCATTAAAAATTTTAAGGTTTTAATCAAGGTTTCCATAGATCTCATAGAATTAGGCATACTGGTAGCAGTGATTTCAACAGCTCATCTCAATCCATACAGAATCTGGAATTAAACCTAAATGAATTTCAATTCCAACTCAATCACTTCCTAGTTGGATGGCAGCCTCTATAAACTTCAGTTTCCTGACTTCTAAAGCAGAATGATAACAGCACTGCTTCATGGACCTGTGGTGAGAATAAAGCCCTGCAGAGAAAACATTTCAAGTGCCTGCACATGCTGGACTTGCAGGACTGTGAACCATTGTTATTATCAGTAGCATCGGCATATTGGTAAACAGAGTTCTAGAACTACAAGTAAACACAACACACTGATGGGGTTCATGCATTAACATTTAATGTGCTGACAGACTGGATGGCCCCTGCCCTATCCTGAGCCACTCTTTGACCTACAGCAACGGATCTGAACCTGCTACTTTGCCAGTCCATGTGTGGGAAGCGGGCCACCAACTCTGCACTAGCTGACAGAGCCAACTGCATAATCCTACATAAGGGGCTTCCTCCATTCCTACTACCCTCAGGTGTCATGGTATGCGGCAGCTGTCAAGCTAGTGGCCATTTGTCAATCTGGGAACCTGCAACAGATACACAACCTGGAGTTGTCGCAGGCATACTATAAATGCCTGTGGCTTAGCACATGTCTATGCCACTGGAATACAATACCTAACTTGTTTCACTGGAACTGCTACTGTAAATGATTACAGCATATTAAGGATATGGACTCCTGAAGTTCTAAGAAACTGCTTTTCATGTGAGATAAAGAAAAGATGGAAATAAAGTGCTTGTAGATGGGGAGGGGAGGAGGGGGTGAAGGAAGGGCAGGGACAAGGGGAAAAAATGAGAACAAAGACCTGTCATGTAGAGGTACAAGATCCCAACAATGTACCAATAAACTCAATTAAAGCTGAAAAAAAAAAAAAAGAAATTGCTTTTCATTATTTTTTTAACCAGAATAGGGTAAAAGTGAATACAATATTCAGGCACTCTGGATGCTTGGCGACACTAAATTACAAAGTTATCAATTACAAAGGAAATCCAGATTTTTCTATTATCCCCCCAAAACCATCAATTTTCCGAAAGTATTTCTTGGACATTCATGGTTCCAGACCAGATATTATAGAATTTGGCAAATATATTTAACATTTACCAGCCACCAGCTCCTGCTCAAAACTACTTTAGAAGTTGTGAAATTCTGTCCTAAAAAGCAGTCTTATCCACTTCAGCTGGGGAAGCACACTTCCTTGTCTTATTCTCCACGTATACAGTAATTCTTCCTTAAGACCAGGCCTTAAACATGACTTACCAGATCACCCTTTGCATAAATTTACTAAATCAAATAAAGTCCAATACTTCAATTCCAGTAAACCAGACTAGGTGTGATGACTACCACATAATGAAAATTCCAGAAAAAAAATTATTGGGAGATCATAAGATGGCACATCATAGACCTTCTATACACATATACACACAAAAAAAAGGCTAGGAGCCTTGAGAATTAACAGGAAAAAAAATCTCGGAATTGTCATATTTCGTAGTAAAATCTAATGAATACTTCATTATGTAATGTTTCACTATGTATCCCCCAAACATTTTTTGTTAAAACTGACATTCCAGGGAGATCTGCTACATTTGTCTTAGGGTCTGCTCCTCAGTGGGAACAAATGCCCCAGTATGAGAACACAGAAGTACCAAAAGCACATGAATTTCAACCGGAATACCAAAATTGTAGGCAGGCTTTGGGAGGGAGGACAGAATTCATAGTCAATAGTCCTTTGATTGTTACTGACAAGAAGGTAGCAGGATGATACCTAAGAGTGATTTAGGAATTGCTAGTATGCAATGTTTTGCTCAAACACTTTGCCACTGTATTTGGAAAGTAATTACAGCACAGTATAATAATGAAAGAGAATTGCCAGGCGTGGTGGTGCACGCCTGTAATCCCAGCATTCAGGAGGCTGAGGCAGGAGAATCTCTGTGAGTTCGAGACCAGCCTGGGCTACATGGTGAGACCCTGTCTCAAAAAACCAAAAAGAAAAAAAAAGAGAGAATTGCTGGCTGTAGTCTAAAAGACAATGCCTTATTTTAATCAATCACCTTCAGTGAAATAAAACTATATGACATTCAAGAGATTTTGGAATTTCGTGCCCTATGGTTCTATAACAATCAAACAAGGTAAAATGTAATTTTGTAAAGGGCTTGATTAAGAGGCTTTGATGATGTGCTTTCCTGGTGACCACAATAAAGTGGAGTCACCAAGTGAATGACGGTAATGTTGAAAAGACTGTTTGCTGGAACCTACCAAGAAGTAACTAAATAATGTTCCTCAAGAGGACATCTACTACACTTACACATTACCAACAACTAAGACTTTTTTCAGTCTTACAAAGATGCTAAAATGAGTATACATACACGTAATAAAAGCCGAGGGAAGGCTAGAAACTCAGTAATCATCTTATTATTCTGAGAACCAATTACAATGCTCTTCTGGCACACTGCTAGAGTCTAAGCTTAAGGGCAAATCGTTCTTAAATGGTTAGGAAAATGCCAGGCATAGGCATTATTTAATATTTCTAATTTGAATGAGGACATCTTCAAGCAGTGCACAGTCTCAGTTTCTGGGATATCAATGAAACTGTCTACTAAAACAATCTACTAAATTCTTTCATTGCTCTGGGGCAACAGGCGCTTCCTTTTCTCCAATCCTTTTATCATACTATTCCTAAATGATTATTTCTTTTTATAAATAAGGTAAGTCTTCTTTTTCCTCACTGCTTTCTTGTTTCCTATCCCCAGTTCATATCCAGGTAGTTTTATGGTTCATGCAGTTCTCTGAGTACCATGAGAATTCAGGTATACTCTAGTTACAGCATGACCCAGCATTGGGAATACACAATTCCTGTATAGAGGACTGCATCACCTCCATCTGCGCTGTTAACATTTAAAGCATATGCAGGGATTTGCAGAATGTCAAATTAGCAAATAGATCCTGATGCCCAGCATGAACCACAGGCAACCACTACTTTAAATTCTTTAAATTTTATTAAAGACAGGGCTGCGGACTTAGCTAAGTGGTTCTGCCACCTGCCTTGCAAGCACAAGGACCCAAGTTCGATCCCTAGTACCAAAATAAATAAATAAATAAGTAGATATTTTAAAAAATGTTTTATTAAAGACAGCCTTCCAAGGAAGTTGCTACAGTTTTAATGTGTTCCCCGAAGTTATGTTTGGAAACTTAGTTCCAAATGTAATTGTGTTAAGGTAGGATCTTTAAACCATGATTAGATCATAAAGGACTTGTCCCCCATGAATGGATCTGTGCCATACTACAGGAATGGGTCAGTTTGTGGCTGAACCCAAGTCCCACCCTCAACCCCACCCAATCAATGCTCTGCAGCCCTTCTGCCAGGAGATAACACACCAAGGACCTCCCCAGGAGGAAGGCCTTCAATGTTAATTTCCCAGCCTCCAGAACTCTAAGAAATAAAT
This sequence comes from Fukomys damarensis, assembly GCF_012274545.1. Taxonomy (NCBI): domain Eukaryota; kingdom Metazoa; phylum Chordata; class Mammalia; order Rodentia; family Bathyergidae; genus Fukomys; species Fukomys damarensis. Next base: position 257,513 of record NW_022900923.1, on the reverse strand, counting down.
CTCTGTCTTTATAAATTACCCAATTTCAGGCATTCTCTGCTATTGCAGCAAAAAAGACAGATTAAAAAAAATGAGCAACTTATATTTGACATTAATGGGAAATTTTACTTTACAATTGAGATTTTTGGCTATAGGCACAAAATACGTTATAGCCAGCTTTGTTAAAAGTATAATCAATGGAGTTCAGAAACTACATATATACTAAAGTAACACAGAAATAACATAACTGAGTGCACAGAAACTGCTGTACAGAAAAGACATAATACTCAAGAATATTTAACTGACACTTAAGAACAACTTGATCTACTGAATTAGCAATGGCCTAAAAAAATCAAACTTAGAATTTCTTGTTTGTTTGTTCTACAGACAGGGTCTCTCTACATAGTTCAGGTTGGTCTTAACCTACGTAGCCCAGACTGTCCTCAAACTCAAAGCAATCCTCCTACCTCAGTCTCCCAAGTGCTGGGATTACAGGCATGCGCCACCACATCGAGCCAAATTTAGTAATTCTATTAACCAATAAACTTTAATCAAGTGAAATGTGGAATCTGAGTTGATTTAACGAAATGTATTCTGCTCATCACACATTCAAATCCCTAATAAAATAAAGAGGAAAATCTCCCAGCTTTCCAAGGGATAAACTTAAGCTGGTCTCCCAACCATAAAAGGTGTTTGGTCTCGACAGTTTGGTGCCTCAAATAAGGCAGGCACTACTCAGAACATTCTACCCTTTAAGAACTTTCATTCTCATGTGTTAGCTTCCTTTCATTTGGAACAGCTGACTATATGATCCAACAGCTCAAAGTAATTCATATGCATCTCCAAGGAACAGCTGTGCGACCTTTATAGTATATCTAAAAATATAAAAAAGTAAATAAATAAAAATATAAAGTTCAAACTGGCACATGACTGTAATCCTGGCACTTAGGAGGCTGAGGAAGGAGAATTACTTGAGTTCCAGCCCAGCTTGGACTACATAGTGAGTTCAAGATCAGCGTGGACCACACAGTGAGACCCTGCCTCAAAAAAAAAAAAAAGAAAGAAAGAAAAAGAGAGAGAAAAAAGTTTTTAAAAAATACTATAAAAGTTCCAAACACTATATGAATTTTGCCTAACATTTAGTATTCTGAACAAAAAGGTCAACTTAATTCATGTTAAAAGAGTAATTTAGCAGAAAGCAACATTCACAATAATGAGTAATCCAATTCATAAAAGAGAAGTGCATTTTCATTTTAGAAGTGCCCCATTTTCCTCTAGATATGCAATGCCTATAACTGACCTTTTGGGTTCTTTTCTGTTGTTTGTGGTGCTCTGGATTCGTGCATGCTAAATATGTGCTTTACCACTGTACTACATACTACATCCCCAGTGTCAAGCGTTCTTCTTATTTCCCTGTTATGAAAGATAATCTTTTTTGCTAAAAGTTAGAATATACATTTTTCTCAGTACCCTGACATAATTTTATGCCCTCCCATAACATCTGTTACTCAGGGGGCAGTGCATGGTGGCACACACCTGTAATACTAGCACTCAGGAGGCCAAGGCAGGAGGATTGCTGCAAGTTCAAGGCCAGCCTGGGCTATACAGTAAGTTCAAGGCCAGCCTGGACTACATAGCAAGACCTTATCTCCAAAAAAAAAAATCTGTTACTGAGACTTTCCAGGAACTGGTTCATTTTTTCCTTGGCTGACCACATAAGCCACTTAGCTGAAAAAGCTTGCAGTATCTTTTAACACTCTATCTTGGAAGTCCCACTGCTAGTGAGACAGACAGCTATGTCTAAAACAAGTACTCCTCACTGAAAAGCCCACTGTTCTGATGCTTTCCTCCTCACAGATTGCAGGCTAAGTAAGCCTGCCAGGCAAACACCACTACGACCACCCCTGCTCCCCCGGGGCTGGTTACTCCATCAGTCAGACCTGGCACTGATGGAGGTTTAGGGGGAGGTACTCAAGTTCAGTTCATCCCTCTCTGCCTTCAGTTTCCTGATTTCTTAAAAGTAATAAGATTTCCTGAAATTCCCCAAGCTTTATTACAAAACTAGAAAGACCACGTACAGCTTTAGGGAAGATATAAAGCTGCAGATGGGAAAAAGGGGGGTGGCTTCAAAAAGTATTTTTCAAAGTTTATTTATACTCATATCAAATAACAAATTATTCAACAACCACCAAAAGAGACTATGAATATTTGTTTGCAATTACTACATTTGAAAAGAGTGCTTTAGCTTATATATATTGCTTTAAAACTATTGCAAAAGTTCTGAGAACTTTTACTTAATGTTCTATGTACAGAGTTTGAATAACTGATTTTGGAGACAGTAGTCTCATTTCAAAAAACACAAAATAAAAATATAATCAGGTGACACAGACACAACTTGGGCAGGAACGAGCTAAAATTTGCTCAGTGTATTTATCCTTGTTGGTTAGGCTATTCCACATAGTTGCCACTTCTAGACTTCAATCTTTCTATATAAATTCATATGAGATAAAACTGTAAATAAAACAAATTAAGTGGACAAAGCTATTAGGTCATTCTGATCAGATCTAGGATTCAAGACCTCTAAATTTCCTTCCTACCTTTCCCTTCCTTCATCCATCTTTAAAAAGCCAACAGAAGCTCTCTAGTCCAGTACTAGAAACACTGCACATGAGGCACACACCCTAAATGACCAATTATTTATGCTTCCATTCTGCCACAAAGCAAGCACTCCAATGTGGGCCACGTTTAAGAACCAGGCTAATATTAAAAACAAAAGGAACCCAAACTGAAGAGTATTAGACAAAATAAAGTCTTTACTTGCTATGACTTGTATCTAGATGTCCCTCCAAAGCCTCATGCAGTCATACGTAGGGCTTTTTCAGACATGGCTGGATCTGGATCATGTGATGCTAGGACTGAGGGTATGGGATTATTAAATTAGTCCATTGATTGGTTTGGCAAAGCTCTGGGTAGGATTAAAGGTACCCCACCTGGATGTGAGTGCTACCCACCCTAAGAGTCGGTAGCCTGGATAAGATGTAAGGGATGGATAGAAAGAAGGTGGCTGCTCGACACTTGTCATCACTTGTCCCTCGCTGCTTGCTGTTTCTGTATGCCATGGACTGTTTTTCCTCTGCCGTGTTACCTTGCCTTGGAGCCAGCCAACTATGAACTGAAACCTCTCCAAACTGTGAGCCAAAATAAACCTTTACTCCTTTAACTTTGGGTGGCGGGTATTTTGTCTCAGCAACAAGACAGACAGACATTACTTATTTTACATGTCAAGGCTAGAAGAGACTAAAGAACTGTTCCAAATTAAGACTTTGAAGCTGGATGTAATGGTTCATTTTTGTAATGTTTTAGACCATCCTGAACAAGCTAGTGAGAACCTGTCACAAAATTTTTAAAAAAAAATTTTTTAAAGGGCTAAGGATTGTGGCTCAGTGCCAACTGGGTTCAATCTTCACTACCAAAGGGAAGACAGAGGAAAGGAGAGTGATGGTGGGGGTAAGGAAGAAAAAGAAGAGAGAGAAAGGAGGAAAGAAAAAAGAGGGGAGCGGGTGAAAAAGAAGGAAAAACAAACAAAGAAGGGGGAGTGGAAGAGGTAAAGATGGAAGAGAGGGTCATTGCCCTAGATTCAATCCCCAGTACAGCAAAAAAAGAAAAGGACACTGAAGAGATATCACAGGGAAACCCAATATGCCAATCTAAACTGAATCGTGGGTAGGGGGAAAAAATGCTTTTTTCTTTCGATACAAGATTACCAGATAATGCACAGAACCCTACTGAAGGTACATTCTCAGGTTATATTTTACTGAGATCTGCATATCAATTCAGCTTATTTCACTTTTTCTCTTAAATCAGTGGCATTTTAAGAATTTCCCTCTGCTTAATCTTTTGATTAAGATTTAGTACTTTTACCTAATTCTTTGCTTCTACGTTACCACAATCTTTGCAAAATCTCTGCAAGGTCAGTATTGTTCATTCCTTTTACAAAACAGGGAAATAGCCAGTTGCAAAAAATGGGGGAGAAAACCTACGTAAGTGCATCTAGCTTAACTCAAAGCTGCTTAACATAGTATTTAATGCACAAGTGCCCCACATATGAGGTTATGAAGGGAACTAAGTTGTTTCACTTCCAAGAGTATTCCTGTACCTTCCTACCTAAGTATCAGTCTTGTTTTTAATTATTAATCACTTTAAAATTATAAATATATATTTTTAAACTCTTCAAAAAGAACTGACACAAAAAGTAAATGAAACAAGAAAGAGAAGGAAGGGAAAGAGAGAATGAGAGTAAGACATATAGAGAGGAGAACAACAAAAAGTATATTCACAATGAAGAGTTAAAAATCCTAGATAGTACCAACTTGACTGAGTGAAAGGAAACCTCATGCAAGAAAATGAGAGTGTAATAAAGTACCTGTCTTACTAAAGAGAAACTATAGATATTGGTAAGTTTTTAAAAACAATAGTAAATAAACATGTTTTTAATTAAAGACAAATGGCTAAGAACACACACAACAAAAATTGCAACTTTTAAACAAACAGAAGAAATCTCTATCTACCCTGTGGAAAGCAAGACCAAAAAAGGATGAATAAAGAATAAAAAGGACAGCAGAAGTACAAAATAAAAGGAAAACTGGAAGAGCAATCTTAATATTCAATAAACTATTAAGACTAATGGGGATCTGTTCAGCCTCAAAAGCATCACTTCACAGGCTGGAGGGACACCACCTTATCAAAATGAGCAAACTTCCAACATCAGGGAAAATGTCTTGATAGCCTTGGGAAGAAGGACCGTAAAGGATACACCACTGTGATACTCCTGCCAAAAATGTTCAGCTGCTACACTCCCATACTAAAACCATGGCACACATCCAAACAATGAACATTTCACAAACAATTAGCAAGGCCCCTTCAAAATGGTAATGTTAAGAATGAAAAACAAGGCTTAAGAACTGTTTTACAATCTAGAGTAAAGGAGAATAAACAGATATCAAAGTTAAATGTAAGGGATCCTGGAGTGGGGAGAAGATGAGCAATACAGAACATTATTGGAAGATTTAAGAAAATTTGAGTATAGATAATATATCCCATGATAACACAGTACCAGAGTACAACAGCTGTACTGTTGATTATGTTGAGAGTAGATGTGTGACTCTTAACTATGCAGTAAACACAGATCTACAGGAAAATGAGCAACAAAGAAATAATAAAACAATGATAAACAATATTAGTACAGTAACAGGTGAATCTATATGAACAGTATCTTACTATCTTTGTAATAATCTTACAACTTTTCTAAAGACTTGAAATTTTCCCCCAAAAAGTAACTTCAAGATATAAAAAGGTGTAATATGATAAAAATGACACGAGAATATAATTTACCCATTATAAATTCACTTGAAATAAGACCTCAAAATATATTTAACAACAGAACTGTGAGACAAAAAGCTCCAATTATTCTTAATTTAATGTACTCCATTCAGAACTGTCTAGATCAAGCTGACAAAATGTAAGCCAAAATAGAGTATTGAACAGTATAATTAGAAAGTTTAAATTAGAAATACATAGATCTATATAGAATCTGTACAGATTCCCTATACAGAGGGAATACATTTTTTTTACTAACATACCCAAAACATTTGTATCACCAAATCATGTGTTAGGCATAAAGGAAGCCCATATATTCAAAAGGGTCCATTTTGCGAATTACCTTCTGATGTAATAAAATAAAATCAGAAATCATTAACTTTTTAAATATTCACAAGTTTGAAAACCAAAAGAAAATATAATTAACCTTTGAATTAAAAAGGAAATCAATAAAAACTTTAAACATTTATAAAATATACATGGCAGAATTTTTACTAATATGTAGTTATTTATATAATTGTCATATATTTTAAATTATATACTTTATTAACTACATGATAGCTGCATAAATATTTAGAATAGAATAGAAAAACACAAAACCACCTCCTAGACAATATGGCAGGCTGGACACTTGTCTCATTTCCATTCCCTCCTTGAAACCCTAAGAAAACTGTATTAAAAGAGATTTAATCCCGTCTGCCTCTCTTACACAGAAGTTTTCTTTAAATAAATTTTTCCTACTCTTAAAAAAAAAAAGATTGAAAGTAAAAGGTAGGGATGGGGATGTAGCTTAGTGGCACAGTGCCTGCCTGGCAAGTGTAAGACCCTGGGTTCGATTCCCGATACCAAAAAAGAAAAGTGAAAAAAAAATGTAAAAGGTAAATTCATTATAGTAGAGTGGACACAACAGGAGATAAAAACAACACTCTGCCTTTCTCCTCCAGTGATCTTTATTCCTGCTGTTATTTTTCTTCCTTCTAAAGGATTTCTTTTAACATTTCTTATAGTGCAGGTCTGCAGGTGATGGCTTCTTTTAGCATTTGGTTATCTGAAAGTCTTTGCCTATGTTCTGAATTCTTTCTGGATATAAAATTCTAAATTAAAAGATTTTTGTTACTGTTGCTTAGGTTTTTGTTTTTAATGACTGAAAAATTATTATTTCACTGTTTTCTTGTTTGCATTGTTGCTGATGAGAATGCTGTCATTCTTAAGTTTGTACACAGAGTATTTTTGTAAGGATGCTTTTTTTCATTCATTGTTATAGAGTAATGGGTTAAATTCTGGCAGATTTGTACATGCATGTAACACCATTTTCTTACCCTCAATACCTCCCAGTTTCACATGGCAGAGATTCAATGCTAAGGCAGAATTCAAAAAAATATATATAAGCTTTAAACATCAGAAAATAGAAAAGGTTTGTTTTTTTTTTAATGGAAAAAAACAAAAGCCAAATAAAAAGGAAACAATACAAGAGCTGAAATCAATTAAAATCTAGACCCAAAAGAGCAACTGAAGCAATTAGCAAACCACAAGCTGTTTCTTGGTAAACAGTAATGCTCAAAACGCTGGAAGGATTCATCAAGAGATACTGACCTCGTGGCCCAGCCTATAATCCTAGCATTCTGAGAGGCTCAGGAGGAAAGATGACAAGTTCTAGCCCAACTGAGGCAACTCAGCTGAGGCAGGAGGACTGCAGTGAATTTGAGGACAGTCTGGGCTACATACTAAGTTCAAGGTCAGCCTGAATTACATAGTGAGACCCTATATCAAAAAGAAAAAAAAAAATCCTAAATAAAACACTGCCTAACCAAATCCAACAACGTATTATTTCTCCATGTTAGTGGCTAAAGACAAAAACTCATATAAACACAAGTGTGGTAAGTACACCTTTTTCATCCCAGCTACCTAGGAAGCTAAAGGGGGAGGACCCTAAGCTCAAGGCCAGCCCCAAGACACCATCTTAAATTTTTTTAAAAAAGGCGGGGGCTGGGGATGTAGCTCAGGGTGAAGGCCCTAGGGTTCAACCACCATTACCGGGAAAGAAATAATAATAACTAAAACCTGAAGGGTCTCAATAAAAGCAGGAGAAAATGTGCAAGATCAGCACCTATTTAATATTTTTTAACCTAAGAAACCCCAGTCATGAAGTGATTTAATTAAAGTAACATTAAAAACCTATTCATGTTGTCTAGTAAGGAATGAGAGCGTTACATCTGGAAGAGAGGTAGACTGTCACTGTTGCCCTGATACCGTCATCTAGCTAGAAGTCAATACAATCCACTCATCAGAATAGCACTTCTCTAAAAATAAATAAATAAATAAATAAATAAAATTGTGCTTATCACAAAAAAGAATAGCACTTCTCTGCCCTATAAATTTAATTTCAAATTTCCAGTTGGATTTTTTAAAGAACTCAATAAACTTAACTTAGAATGTTTATGTAAAAATAAAGCTTAGCTAAATCAACCCTACAAAGAGTAACCATGCATGATGGGGTTCTAAGGCAGATACACTGTGAAGGCAGTCACAGCAGTAAGACAGCAAGGTGCAACAGGGACAAAAAGCACCAACCAGACCCAGTGAGAGCTCAAGGAGAGAGAAGACGACTCCACAGCCCAAGGGTGGAAACAGGCTGTTAATTAATGCTTCTTTACCCTCCAAACTATGAAGGCTCCACCTTTAAAGAATCATTTTTTCCCTAAGCAGAAATAAAGATTTAGAATGAGATGTAGAACTCAGAAAACTTCAAGGTTTTTTTTTCTAACTACACACATGACTGTTTGTTGTAGTTCAAGGTGAATGTTTAAAAACTCCTGAATTATTAAAAGACCCCAGAAATAAGCTGATATAGTCATATGCTGCTCCTATAAAATTATTATTTATACGTACTCAAAATCAAAAGTTGCAAAAGAATGCCTACACATATAACCTTCCCAAGCTGCAATTCTGTTCATCTTTAAATCTAACACTAATAATCAAGCTTCAGTTTCAGAAAGGAATTGCTGATTGCTTTGTCATAGCCTCAGCATGTACAGAGACACTCTGTTACCTAGAGGCTGTGAGTCGTGTTTGTTCTAAAAGACAACATTTAGGATGTATCAGTCAGAGGGGCTGGGAAAAGGTACATTAAGAAAACCATTTAGCCAGGGATTTAGCTCAGTGTTTCCATAAGTGCAAAGTCCTGAGTTTGATCCTCCCTCTATACCAAGAAGGAAGGAAGGAAGGACAGACAGACAGACAGTAGCACTTACCAACTGTAAAGTTTAAGAAATGAAAACATCAGTTAATAGGCAAAATTTTAAAACTGAAATCACTTTATACCCAATTTTGTAAATTTAAGTTGTATATGGTTAATGGATTTAAAGGGTCAAAATAAAAACTGATTGTAAGGAGGTGCTGCCATAATTATGAGACTGCTGAGGTAGTGTTTGGAATTTTCCGGGTGAGCCTATCAATGTAAGGAGATGTACATATATTGTTAGTGTTGGAAACAGTAGTGCAGCCTGAAGCCTGAGTCTATTCAGAATGAATGTAACCAATTTTGACATCATGTCACTGGTAAATAGCACTGAAAAATAAACCAAAGAACCACAGTATATTCTACCTTTAACTTTTTGTAAACCATGATTTGTGGATAACTTGTTTTACCATAGGCTGATATATTTCAATATTTTGAAAACCTCAGTATTAGTTTTGAGTTGCAGAGGTAACCTGACCAACTACCATTATGTTTGGTACTAAGAGACATACCTTTTAATACAATTACTGAAAGGTAAAAAAAAATTTAAATTTAAATTTTAAAAAAAACCTGATCACCTAGAATCATAAAAAAAGATTATGGTGAATGTTAAGTAAATGAAAATATTACTCAAAAGCCTTTTTTCACATATCAGTTTTGGAGAGGTTGATTTTACTCTAAACCTTAGTCATTTAACTATAATTCATTTAAAATTTTCTAATTACTCTGGTCTACTGGAAATTTCCAGTAAATCTTGTATGTTTATCATAAAATCTTTAGTAACAACGTAACAACAGCACCATCATTCAACCAAATAAACTCAGAAACAAGGTATTTTTAGTGGCAGACATAAAATGTATCCTTGCTATTTTGATTTTTTAAAAAATCAAATATTCTTAGGTGATATTCCAGACACAAAGTCATACTCTTTCATTACTTTTGAGCAGTTATTACTGGTTTTTGTTTTGGTTTTTTTTGTTTTGTTTTGTTTTGCTGTTTGAGACAGGGTCTCACTATGTAGTTGAGACTGACCTGGAACTCACTATGTAGCCCAGAACTCACAGCGATCCTCCTGCCTCAGCCTCCTGAGCACTGGGGTTACAGGTGTGCGTCATGCCGAGCTTTTTTTTTTTTTTTTTTTTTTTTTTTT
>NW_022900923.1:242423-247759 GCF_012274545.1 Fukomys damarensis | reverse complement strand
TTTTTTTTTTTTTTTTTTTTTTTTTTACTTTACTTTTTTTTTTGGTACCAGGGCTCAAACTCAGGTCCTTATGCTTGCAAGGCAGGCGGCGGAACCACTGAGCTAAATCCCTGGCCTTTAGTTATTACTGGTTTTTGTAACTTTGGAAAATATCAATGGATTGTTGAGGGAGAAGGAACAACCAGTTAATAGGGGAAAATGAGGACTTAAAATAAAAGAGGATAGATAGTCAGGCAGGAAAGTATGTGCCAGACACTATTAAATGACAAGGAACTATGTACAGAGTGACTTACCTTTAGAAAGTGTTTGAAACTCATACAAATGTTACCTAAAATAATATGCTAATGATAGCATGTAAAAAACAAAATGTTAGAGATTCCCTCTTTTATTCAGCTACATATCACAAAAAAGTTACAAATATTGTTACACAGGAAAAAGGTAGAATGTAGAAATAAACATAATTCTGACTTTAAGTAAGTATCTCTTACCCAGACATGGTGGTGTATACCTGTAATCCTGCACTTGGGAGACTGAGGCAGGAGGATCTCTATGAGTTTGATGCCACCCTGGGCTAACTAGTGAATTCAAGGCCTACCTGAACTACACAGTGAGACATGTCTCAAACAAACAAACAAACAAACAAACAAGGAAGTCAGCCAGCCAGCCAGCCCCAAGAGAAAAGATTACAAGATGGCTACAACCATACTTTGGTCAACATTAATGTGATGTTAAAGTATGGGCTGTAAGGGTCAAATATCCTATACATAATAGGAAACAGGGATGATCTCAAGCTAGCGTACTTTTTTCAGATGGCTTCAAGGGAAATCTGTAAGACACAAAAACAAAAACATGAATGTACAGGAATTCCACTGCTTGTTAATCTCTGAAAGGCATATAGGAAATCCTACATTAAAACCTAAAACAAGCCAGGTGTGATGATGCAACACCTGGAATCGCAGAACTGGGGAGGCTGAGGCAGGAGGATCTCTTTGAGTTCGAGATCAACCCGGGCTACACAGTGAGTTCCAGGGCAGTCTGAACTACACAGTGAGATCCTGTCTCAAAAAACCAAAAAAACTCCTGGAAGCAAGTATCACTCTGATTCCCAAACCAGAGAAAGATACAACCAAAAAGGAGAACTACAGACCAATCTCCTTAATGAATATAGATGCAAAAATCCTTAATAAGATACTAGCAAACAGAATACAGAGGATTATTAAGAAGATCATCCATCATGACCAAGTCGGATTTATTCCAGAGATGCAAGGGTGGTTCAACATACGAAAGTCAGTGAATGTAATACATTATATTAACAAAGTCAAGGACAAAAACCATATGATCCTCTCAATAGATGCAGAAAAAGCATTTGATAAAATTCAACACCCATTCATGATAAAAACCCTGCAAAAAATTGGAATAGATGGTCTATACCTCAATTTAATAAAGGCTATTTATGAAAAACCATCAGCCAACATCATATTGAATGGCCAAAAACTGAAAACCTTCATGTTAAAATCAGGAACAAGACAAGGATGCCCACTATCGCCACTTCTCTTCAATATAGTTCTGGAAACATTAGCCACAGCAATTAGACAAGAGAAAGAAATTAAAGCAATAAAGATAGGAAAGGAAGAAGTTAAACTATCATTATTTGCTGATGATATGATACTCTACATTGAAGATCCAAAAAACTCCACCAAAAAACTTCTAGACTTAATTGACAGATTCAGTAAAGTATCTGGATACAAGGTGAATACCCAAAAATCAATAGCCTTTCTATACACAAATAACAGACAGACAGAAAGAGAAATAAGGGAAAAAATTCCTTTTACAATAGCATCCAAAAAAATGAAGTATCTAGGAATCAATCTAACAAAAGAAACAAAAGATCTCTACACTGAAAACTACAGCACTCTGAAAAAAGAAATCGAAGAGGATATAAAAAAATGGAAAGATATCCCCTGCTCCTGGGTAGGAAGAATCAACATAGTGAAAATGGCCATACTACCGAAACTGCTATATACATTCAATGCAATGCCAATTGAAATTCCAACACTATATTTCACAGAACTAGAAAAAAGAATCCAAAAATTCATTTGGAACCACAAGAGACCTAGAATAGCAAAAGCCATTATAGGCAACAGTCACATGGCACCAGGTGTAACAATTCCCAATTTGAAACTATACTACAAAGCCACTGTGATAAAATCAGCATGGTACTGGCAAAGAAATAGGCCTGAGGATCAATGGAACAGACTGGAAGACACAAAAACAAATGCAGATGTACTCAGCTACCTCATCTTCGACAAAGGAGCTCACCATCCTCAGTGGAGGAAAGATAGCCTCTTTAATAAATGGTGTTGGAAAAACTGGATATCAACCTGTCACAGATTAAAATTAGACCCTTATCTTTCGCCATGCACTAAATTAAAATCCAAATGGATTAAAGATCTAAATATTAAAACAGAAACATTAAACTTGCTGGAAAGTAAGTTAGGCAGAACTCTGGAAGACATTGGTATAGGAAAAGACTTTATGAACAAATCCTCAGTAGCACGGGAACTAGCAGAAAGAATCAACAACTGGGATCTCATCTTACTAAAAAGCTTCTGTACTTCAAAAGAAACCATTAGCAGAACTAAGAGACAATCTACAATGTGGGAAAAAATTTTTACCAGCTGTACCTCAGACAAAGGACTATTATCAAGGATATATAAAGAACTCAAAACAATCAGTCCCCCCAAATATAAAGACCCGATCCAAAAATGGGCATCCGAAATGAACAGACATTTCTCATACAAAGAAGTGAAAGCAGCAAGAAAATATATGAAAAAATGTTCCACATCACTGGTCATTCGAGAGATGCAGATGAAAACAACACTGAGATTCCACCTCACCCCACAAAGAATGGCTGCTATCAAGAAATCACACAATAACAAATGTTGGCGGGGTTGTGGGGAGAAAGGAACCCTCCTCCATTGTTGGTGGGAGTGCAGACTAGTGCAACCACTATGGAAATCAATATGGAGATACCTCAAAGAGCTTGGACTGGAGGTTCCATTTGACCCAGCCATCCCTCTGTTGGGTATCTTTCCAAGAGAACTAAAAGAATCATATCACAGAGAAGTATGTGCACCCATGTTTATAGCGGCACAGTTTGTAATAGCTAAATCTTGGAAACAACCTATTTGCCCATCCGTTGGAAACTGGATAAAGAAGTTGTGGTTTTTCTATAAAATGGAATATTACTCAGCCATAAAGAGCGAGAGAATAGATTCATTCATAGGAAAATGGATACATATTGAAGATATACTCCTAAGTGAAATAAATAAGTCCCACATGTGTAAATACCAAATAGTTTCCCTGGTGTGAATATTCTGCAACAATGCATAAGATTCTAATAAGATTACTGACATTTAGAAATGGGAGGAAAGGAGCTAAAGGTGTAGGGAAGGTGTGATACGTAGGGGAAGAACAAAAAGGGAAAAGAAAAAAATGTGAGAGAATGAAAAGATGAAAATAAAGTGTTTGTAGATGGGGAGGGGAGGAGGGGGTGAAGGGAGGGCAGAGGTAAGGGGAAAAAATGAGAATCAAGACTTGTCATGTAGAGGTACAAGATCCCAACAATGAATGTAACTGTACTGTATCCCTAAATGTACCAATAAACTCAATAAAAAAAAAAAATAAAAAAAAAAATAAAGGGAAGACAGAAAGTAAAAAAAAAAAAAAAAACCAAAAAACCAAACAAAACAAAAAACACAAAACCTAAAACAATGTTTTTAATTAAAAAAGTTTAATATAGCCTATTACTTGAAAAGACACTATGAATACTACAAAATAAAAGTTAACAGTGTTCCACATGCTCTTTTAGACACGACACTTAGTTGTGGTATCACAGTATTTAAAAAAAAAAATAAAGGGAAGACAGAAAGTAAAAAAAAAAAAAAAAACCAAAAAACCAAACAAAACAAAAAAAACAAAACCTAAAACAATGTTTTTAATTAAAAAAGTTTAATATAGCCTATTACTTGAAAAGACACTATGAATACTACAAAATAAAAGTTAACAGTGTTCCACATGCTCTTTTAGACACGACACTTAGTTGTGCTGTATCACAGTATCAGTAACAATGCTTAACCAAGCAATGCATGTACTGTATAATCAAATTTTTAAATAGATGAATAGAAAGATCAAACTTTTAAATTAAAAAAAAAGAAAGAAAAAAGTAATCAATTTTTTTACTGTTCAGCCAAGCAGTTAAAACTAGTGTTATGGTCAAATGGTATTTGTAATTGTAGGCTCTAGCTCTCCCCAGAAATCAAGATACAGTTAGAGGAAGGAGGCAGGGAAAAGGACTATGACATAACCAAGTACAAATCAAACCCCACGCAGTCAAGCAGCCACGGTTATTGATCTCTGCTGAAAACCAAGGCTGACTTTCAACAGGAGTCTGTCTTGCATATGGTGTAAGTCCTGTATTATTTTAAATTATTACCACAAAACTTAAAAATCAAAAGCAACTAAACAGATATATATAAGAAACCATTTTTAGACTACTTACAATTAGCTGGGAACATGTATTCTTACTTGATATAAAAATAAGTAGTATTTAAAATAAAGGCTGATGAAGTTTCTAGTGATAAGGTTAGTAATGCCAAGAAACAAAGTAAAGTCGTATTCCCACAGCCATTACCTAATTTCACCACTGATCGTCTTAAAGAAAGGGCACCCCCTGGACGAGTGCCTATAATACTAGCTACCAGGCAGGCTGAGGCAAGAGTACTGTACATTTGAGGCCAGGCTGGGCAACTGAGTAAAACCCTGTCGCAAAATAAAAAGGATGACGATATAACTCACCACAAGAGCACTTGACTAGCACGTACCATGCCCTGAGTTCAATCATAAGTACTATACCACAAAAATTTAAAAGAAAAAATTTTTTTTGGTTTTTTGAGACAGGATCTCACTATGTAGTTGAGATTGACCTGGAACTCACTACGTAGCCCACGCTGGTCTCGAATTCACATCAATCCTCCTGCCTCAGCCTCCCAAGTGCTGGGATTACAGGCATGTGCCACCCCGCCCGGCAAAAAGAAAAATTTTAAAGCTACTAAGCACAAGACAATGTGCCACACACCTGAAATCTCAGCACTTGGATGGCTAAGGCAGGAGGATCACTGTGAATATGAGGCCAGCATAGTGAATTTAAGGCCAGCCTGAACTACACAGTAAGACCCTGTCTCAAATAACCAAGGGAAGGGGCAGGAATGTAGCTCAGCAACACAGTGCCTGCCTGGCAAGCATAAGGCCCTGAGTTTGCTTCGTGGTATATATAT
>NW_022900923.1:223655-242368 GCF_012274545.1 Fukomys damarensis | reverse complement strand
GAGAGAGAGAGAGAGAGAGAGAGAGAGAGAGTTACTAAGCCAAAACTAGGATTCAAATTTGAATACTCTTGACACAGGGACAGAGGACACGTGAACTCCAGGGCCCTTGACCTGTTACTCATCAAAATCATGATATATGATTTCTTCAGAAGAATTTTAAAAGGGTCTTTGCTAAAAGCCATGACTCTTCACTTGAGCCAACAGATGCCCAATAGATAACTAAAAGTAGAACAGAGCTTGACCTTCATTTTATAATACTTTGGGTCAAATTTCTGCACACAGACATGTTAGACATTAAAGAAATGTCTGCCTAAAAGTTGGCAAAATAAGATTTATCAGTCCTAAATTTATTTAACCCGGTCATGGTGAACCTTTTAGACTTTTAAATGATAACAAACAGCCCACTGCAGAATGAGTGCCACAGGTTCACCACCACTGATTAACCCATCTCATTCTCCTTCAAGACAGAGAGGACACCAAGGTAAGAGATTCAATTACAGGGACATTCAGCTACACCCTATCTATTTTAAGTATCTAACCCTATACTAGAATCACCTCAGATTTCAGCAGAGTCTCACATGACTGAGACTGCCTCAAGTAAGAATGACCATCTCACAAGAACCCAACACCTCTTCAGCCACAGCATTTCTGCAGAGCTACAAATCCAGGAAGACTGAGATACAGTAAAAATCAACCAGCTCCCCATCCATCACAGCACCCCATCGATCATAGCACCCCATCAATCAATGCACCCCATAAAACTGGTCTCTGTTCTCTTCTGAATGGGCCAGTGCTTGATCCTTCTCTTTAGACCTTTGTGCCCTTCAATTTTTCAAACTGAAGCCTTTTCCCTATTTTTTCTTACTTTGCTTGACTAGGAGCCAGCTTGATCTTTTCCATATCTGTGCCTTCCTTCATTTTCTCTCCCTATCTATTAAAACTTTTCCCTTTGCATTCACTGAATTTGTTAAATACCTCAGTTTTAACTTCTACTATCACTAAAGCAAAGACCCATGCTCACCAGTAAGAACCTTGTGTGAATATCTGGTCTTTTTGGTTTCAACTTTAATACCTATTCCCACTGGTTTAATGAACAAATAGGAAAACAACAATCAAGTTTTCAACTTTTTAAAACGACAGATCAAAATGGACTATAAATATGGGCAATAACAGAAGACTTTGACAGAGCTGAAAAAGGAAAATATTAAGCTAGAATTCAAGTTAAACAAGAAAGATATCCTTTTTTGACAGACAAATTAGAGAAATGAGTAATGGGGTGTGAAAGGGTACCCTTGTATGTATCTTGCTGATTAAAGTAAACCTATACAAGGTTTTCAAAGTTTGTCTTCATGCATCAAGAGCCTTTGAACATAGGCCTGGGGATTCAGCTCAGTGGTTCCACTGCCTGCCTCACAAGAGCAAGGACCTGAGATCGATCCCCACCACCAAAAAAAAAAAAAAAAAAAAAAAAGAGAGAGCCTTTGAACATAGATATTCACTGACTCAACAATGGTGTGAGTGTAACTTAAAGTGTTTTCTGTAAAACTTAAGATGTTAAACTGAACTACTGATGATAGAAATTCTAACAGGAGACTGAGTGAACGTATTTTTAGGTTGAATCTATGTAACTGCTACATATTCAACCACTTGTGAGAAGAACGAGATACTGTAGTTTTTAAAATGATATATACCTATACCTGAAAATTAATACTTTCAATTATTAATTGGGGTGGGAGACAAAACAACACTTTAGGGGAGAAAAAGAAAAGACCAATAACAAGGGACTCTAAAAGTCAACTCTGTACCAGGCACTTTAACGTACATGTTTTTGATTTCTTACCACCAACCTGTGATATATTCTAACCTCCAGCATAGCGATTTGAAAGCAAGTCTCAGAGAGATTAAATAATTTAGAGAACTATTAAGAGGCAAGACAAGGATTCAAACAAACCAGGACCATGTATCTGACTACAAAGCACAAGCTACTATACACTTCCACTAGTTTACACCAACTGAAAATATTAGAAATAGTACTGTTTGCAAAGTATGAAATAATAAAAATATTTGCTATGGGCTACATTGTGTGTCCTCTCCCTGAAATGCCTACCTTGAAGTCCTAATGCCTAGTACCTCAGAATGTGACTATATTTGGAGAAGTAAGACCACCCTGTAGACAGAAGGTCATTTGCAAGCCAGGAGGCCTCAGAAGGAACCAAACTGTCAACGTCTTGATCTTAAGACTTCTATCCTTTAGAATTATGAGAAAACTTATTTAAACCGCCCACTATGTTATTTTGCTACAGCAGTCCTAGCAACTAATACACACTCTTTCCTCTTCCCTAAAGAAGATGCAACATCCTAAAAACCTAATGCTCACATCCTCTTTTATTTTTTTCTTAAATGCTCATTTTGGATAGATTATTCATGAAACATCAAAGCAGAATTTTCTCAAAAATCCTTTTAATGTGATATTAGGCCATTTTTTAAAACCTGCTAAGAACTATTAGATCTAGTTAGCTCCTCTTCACAATAATCCAACTGATTCATTAAACACAGGCCTAGTAATGCAGCTCTGTGTGCCTAGCTAGACCTGAGGAGACCTCTCCACAGCTGGCCACCTGTTCCTTAGCAGAGAAGAGGCCCTGAAAAAACAAAAATACAGACAGGACATTATATTGGACTATAGATATCTGCACAATGGTGAGCTAAAAATCAGGTGGCTTTGTGATAACTGACATGGCAGGTAGTTATAGAGGGTGGATACCAAGAAGAAAGCCCCAAGATGCTCAGGAATCAGGAGCAGGGACAGAGCAGACTAAAAAGATCTGTTGACTCACTACATAAAAAGCCATTCATCAAACCCCTAGACACCAAGATCCAGGGGACCCAACCAGAAGCAGGTCCTTCACTCTGGAGTGTGCACAGAGGCATGGTGAAACAAAGGTCTTCTGACAGGGATCAAGGGGCATGAAGCCTAAAGACCACAGACTACCTACCACCAATCACCTACTGCCCTCCTCTTCCCCACAGAATGCTGAAGTTTATCTTCTTAGACAGGAAAATCTCCTCTTTTGGAAAACAAAAAAAGTCCAAACAAAAATAGATCTTCAGTTACTGACAGCTGAGGGCACCCCAAAGAAAGCCTGACTCACCAGTTCACCACTCAACAAGAAACAGTACTCCATAAGCCCTGCTCATGAAAATGAACTCCAATTCATTTTAAAAGGAAAAATGGGGGTGCCGGGGAGTTAGCTCAGTGGTTCTGCTGCCTGCCTGGCAAGTGCAAGGTCCTGAGTTTAATTCTAGCACCAAAAAAAAAAAAAAAAAAAAAAAAAAAAAAAAAGGAAAAATGGGGCGGGTCTGGAAATGTACCTGAGGGATAGACTGTAAGCTAGGCACCCCCCCACCAAGAAGCCTCACACTTAACTATGAATAGACAGGCAAGGATCACCCTCTGTTCAACTTGAAAAGTATCACAATACGCAACCTGGAAATCTACTACTGAGCCATAAAGATAGCAAGGTATTGGCCTAACAACAGACAAGTTAACCAGATGTGATGACATACACCTGTAAGCCCAGCACTATAAGTTCTCCTAAAGCTGGAGGATCACTGCAGCAAGTTCAAGACTAGCCTAGGCTGCATAGTAAGACCCTGTCTCAAAACTAAGTAAATATTTTTAAATGTTTAAAGGACATGTAGATAAATGGAATAGAATAAAGGAAACAAGCACACACCTACAGACAGCCATGTCATTCTTGACAAAGGAGCCAAAAACACTGAGAAAAGACAACCTCTTCAGCAAACAGTGCTGGGTTATCATTTGCAAAAGACTGAAATTACATCCCTATCTCTTGCCCTGTACAAAAAACAACTCAAAATGAATCAAAATCCTAAATACAAGACCTGAAACTGATATTTTTAGATAAAAACACAAGGGAAACACTTCAAGACAGAGGCACAAGCAATGACTTCCTGATTAGGACTGTATTAGCTCAAGAAATAACAGGAAGAATCAACAATTAGAATTTCAACAAAACACTTCTGCACAGGCAAGGAAACAACAGACTAAAAACACAGCATACAGCATGGGAAAAAAATCCTTGCCAGCTACTCTTCTGGTCCCAAGCATTAGATAAAGAGATGCTTAACCTGTGTTTATAACTCAATATTGTATCCAAAAGTTGAAGAGAGAAGCTAAGAGTGTAGTTCACTAAGAGCCAGAGTTCAAACCCCATCACTCACACACTCACACACACACACACACACACACACACACACACACACAACCACTCCAATTAGAAAAATATCCTTTTTCTGAAAGAATCAAAAATGACACCATGCCAGCAGGTTCACACAGCTGTAATCCCAGTACTCTGGGAGGCCGAGACAGCAGGATCACAAATCTGAGCCCATCCTGAGCAACTTAATGAAACTTGTCTTCAAAACAAAACAAAACAAAAAAGGCTCAGCAGTAGTGTCCCCTGGTTTGATTTCCAGTACTATCAAAAAATAAAGTGATACCACCAATCATAATTACAAAGTCAATGTGGACATCTCTGGAGGGGATAATTTCAAACACCAATAAAATGCAAGCATTCCAGTTTATGGCAAGTTTCTACTAGTGATTGGAAAACTAAGCCCATGCACTAAATCAAGGTTAATGACCCCTAATTTGTGCCAAACACCCAGCTGAGCTCAGGCCAACAAATGTGACTTTGGCATGAGAAAGAAAAGGATGTTTCCATCTGTTATCCTATGGATCACATATACCAGTCCCTGGCAATTGTGACATCAATTCTAAAAGTGAATTTAAGCGCTACTCATAAAGTAATAACCAAATTTAAGCAAATATGAAAATGTACATCCAAGCCCTTCTGGTCTTATACATTACCCTCTGGCCTCCCAGAATGTTTAGGTACTGCAAAGCAGCTTTTAGTACTGAGAGCTTGTAGACCAAGCCCAAAGAACAGATTGGGTTATTATGATCCTGACTCAGGATGAAGATACATTATCTTATACATAAACATCAGCATACACCTAAATTAAAAGCACCCTCTACAAGTTCTTATACAGTTTTCTGCAATCTTCAAAAGATAACTGAAGTTACCTTTGCCACAACGTTAGTAGGCAATGATCATAGCTGGAAATTGTTTTAGTCTCCTCTCTAAATTCCAGATACAATTAGCATCGTCACAACTGGTTACATGTATGATCCATCTATGTAATCCCAATGCAAGAGTAAGCTTGAGAATCAGCCAGCTAGGTAAATTCTATTGTCAATGCTTCTAAAGTTTATTAAAATTTACATTCGAGGATAATATGGATATATTTTGTTTGATACTCCAGCTAATTAATCAGAAGGGTAGATTATCCACATGCAGAAATTACCATTACCAAATTGGTTAGATAATATAAATTAATTTTGAACTCAGTCTGCTACCACCAACTTATGATTAAATTATGAGCAAAAACTAAAAAAAGGCAGAATACATTTTTAATTTGCTCATAGTAGCTGTCAAATAACTCTTTCAAAGAAGCTCCCTTGAAGGGAAAGGTTATAAGCCAGAAACATTACCAGCCAGAAATAAGTCAATGTAACTGCAGTGAGTAGGAAAACATCCGTGCAGCAAAAGAATCTAATTTCAGGAACCAGAAGGCAGATTTCAACTACAGACCAACTTGCACCTGATCCCCAAACAGATTGTTCAGCAGCTGTTGCCCATACCAAAGTAGTCTCCATTCTCATCTGAACATCCCCCTGGAGGAAAATGACAACTCCCTAAAAGCAATCAGTGTTATGAGCAATCAACTTCTTCAGTAATAAGGGATAGAGAAGTGAGCCATGGGCCAATATCCCTAAAAACTAATACAAAGTCATCTCACCAGCAGCTCTTTGTGCGCATGGCTTCCCCTTCTCGCCTAAGAGTGACCAGACATACAGTTGGTCAAGGAGACTTCTTTTATTCTCCCCACTGCCAGTCTGAGATTCTGTTATCCTCATCTCTCCTTCTAAGTATGGAAAAGAAATGAGGAGCATTATCACCTCTCTGTTTCTACCATCACTTCTGCTTCATCATTTGCTAAGATGTAATTCACTGAGTTTAGACAAGTGCACAGGACTCTCCAACCACAAGTATGTCAGGCACTATTCTCTCCTGTTCCTCTAAAATACAGATGAATCCTCAGTCTTCACTACAAAAACTCGACTTGAGAAGATTCATGTTCTATTTACGACACTGAAATGAAAAAGGAGACAGCCATCTCTGTGCCTTAGGTTTTCATTTTTTAACTACCAGTATGCCAGCCAAATTATCAGAAATCAACTTTAAAGAACAAAAACTGTAGGAGCATGCTGGTGCACACCTGTAATCCCAGCACTCAGGAAGCTGAGGCAGAAGAATCGCTATGAGTTCGAGGCCAGCCTAGGGTATGTAGTGAATTCAAAGGCAGCTGAGACCTCCATCTCAAAAAACAAAAACAAACAAACAACAACAACAAAACAAAAACAGCCAAGCACTGTGGCACAGACCTGTAATTCCAACACTCAAGAGGCTGAGAAGAGAATTTGTGATGAGTTTGAGGCCAGCCTGAGCTACATGGTAAATAGTTCAAATCCAGCCTAAATTACACAGCAAGACCCTCTCAAAACAAAACAACATATCTCATCTTATTAAAAAACTTTTGGAGCTGGGTGTGGTGGCACACACCTATAATCCCAGCACTTGAGACGCTAAGGCAGGAGGATTGCTGTGAGTTTGAGACCAGCCTGGGATACACATTGAATTCCAGGTCAGTCTCAACTACATAGTGACACTCTGTCTCAAAAAAACCAAAATAAACAAACAAACAAAAAAGCTTCTGGCCAGCAAGAGAAACCACCAACAAAGCTAACAGACAACCTACAATGTGGGAAAAAATTTTACCAGCTGTTCCTCAGACATATAGAATATATAAAGAACTAAAAAAATCAGACCCCCCAGATATAAAGAAACAACTTAAAAATGGGCATCTGAAATGAACAGACACTTCTCAGACAAACAAGTAAAAGCAGCAAACAGATATATGAAAAAATGTTCAACATTACCAGTCATTCGAGAGATGTGAAAGAAAACAACACTGAGATTCCACCTCAACCCAGAAAGAATGGATGCTATCAAGCAATCAACCAATAACAAATACTGGGGGGGTTGTGGGGAGAAAGGAACCCTTCTCCGCTGTTGGTGGGAGTGCAGACTGGTGCAACCACTGTGGAAATCAATACGGAGATACCTCAGACAACTAGGATTAGAGGTCCCATTTGACCCAGCTATCCGTCTGCTGGGTATCTTCCCAAATGAATTAAAAGAATCATACCACAGTGATATATGTGCTCCCATGTTTATAGCAGCACAATTTGTAATAGTTACAACGTGTTAGCAGTGCAACTGCCCATCAACTGGAGACTGGGTAAAGAAGTGGTTTTTCTATAAAATGGAGTACTACTCAGCCTTAAAGAAAGAGAAGCTGGAGTCATCTATAGCTAAATAGATGCATACTGAAGCCATACCTTAAGTGAAATAAGTAGGACACAGATGTGTAAATACCAAATAGTTTCTCTGGTGTGAAAAACTAAAAGTATAAATAAGGTTCAAATTGTATAACTCATAATACGAAATAGGAAGAAAGGGACTAAAAGAGTAGGGGAAGGAGGAAGGGTAGGTGAAAGGAAATAGGGAAAAGAAAAAATATGAGAAAAGGAAAAAATGGAAACAAAGTCTTTGGATGGAGGCGGTGAAGGAAGGGCAGAAGGGGTGGGGAAAAAATAAGAACCAAGATACATCATGTAAAGACGCAAGATCCCAATGATGAATGTAACCATACTGTATACCTAAAAAGTACCAATAAACTTAATGAAAACCACACACACACACACACACACACACACACACACACACACACACCCCGCCAAAGGATTATGCTGTTATGCTAGACTGCATTTCATTACCTAGCAGGTAAAAGAACAAGAGTCAGAGAGAGTTAAGAGGAGCTTGGTGGCAGCACTAGTGAAAAAAGAGGAGGCCTACCGTTCTGGCCTATGGGGGAAGCACAAGCAAAGTAAGCCCCAGAACCCTACAATGGCTTATTAATTTTTGGTCCCCAAGATATTTGACCACACCATTTCATCTCTCCAAATAGTATTTCTTTTTTTCTTTTCTGGTACCAGGGATCGAATTCCCATCCTTGCACTCGCGAGGTAGGCAGGGCAACCACTGAGCTAAACCCCCGGCTCCCAAAACAGTATTTCTCAAATATCTGAGGCCAGTGATTAACACACAGTATATATAACCCAGTTGCACACATGAATATTACAAAGAAGTAAGTTTCACAAAATAAAGCTTGCCATTGCCATGTATAAGGTATTCTGATATTTTCTACTGTCTTTCATACTGATATTTTAACAGCCCACAATTTGAAAACTACTGTTCTAAAATATTTCCTCTTGCCTGGTTATTCAACTCCTCCCTTGTCCTACTTTACAGATGGGGAAGGGAGAGTGACTATCAGAGAGAAGACCTATCAGAACATAGGGGCTACAGAGAATCCCATTCCCACAGCAGGTGAGGGAACTAAGAGGAGCAACATCAAAGGAAAACGAGAACCTACAACCTCAGGCCTGTGATACTGGGGGTTGAACCCAGGGCCTTCACACTGAGCCACATCCCCAGCTCTTCATTTTTCAGTATTTTCAGACAGGGTCTCTCTAAGTTGCCCAGACTGGACTCAAACTTGTGATTCTCCTACCACCAACCATTCTCCTTTTACGTATCACCCTTCTGATTCAGTATGACCACAAGAATTACCTCTTTAAATCTGCCATTTTTTCAACCATTAAGATTATTTTATCATACACAGCAACAGTCCAGTCACTGTCTCCCAAAGTTTTCACTGAGTTTTTGTGTATATATATATGCACGCGTGTGTTCCCTCCCTCTCTCCCCCACGTTCCCCACATGCAACACAGGTGCGACACGGTCCTGTAACAACAGCATACATCTCACCTAGGCACTCTCACTTAGCAGCTCAGCCTTCAGCTTCAGTTCAGTTTCCCCTAAGACACACATATGCTCTATCACATTGTGCCCTCCCTCTCAAAGCTCTATTCTAACAGCTCCTGGAGGCAAGAGTATTTATTTGCTTTGGAAGACAGAAAACAATTCAGAACTACTCTGCTCTTATATTCTCTCTCTCCTTGCCTCTCTCCTATGATCTCTTACATCAAAGGCAGGTGGAAATCTGTTCCCAATATAAAATGTTCTGGGTACTACCATGCTAGATGTGTAAAGAATATGCTTCAATATGAATCTGCTCAACTTCTCAAGAAGTCTTACTTGTTAAGACCATATAATGACATAGAAAAATGCTCATAATATCATGTTAAGTGAAAAATACCAAAGGTTCTACAAATTGTATGTTAGGGTTTGAATGACTTCTCTTTTCCTTCTATATTCCAAATTTCTATTCTTATACTTTTTTTTGTTTTCTTGCAGTACTGAGGATTGAACCCAGGGTCTTCACAGAGCTACATCCCCAGCCCTTTTAAAAAATATGCTAAGCTGCCTAGGCTGGGCTTGAACTTGCAATCCTCCTGCCTCAGCCTCCTAGAGTTCTGCCATTATAGGCATACACCACCAAACTAGCCTTATACTATCTTTAAACTGAGGTGATGAATATGTTCACTGATACATAATTGCCCTTAAACATAGTATATTTATTGTATCATTATACCTCAATAAAACTGATAAATGCATAAACTATATTAAATATTTGACAAATTACGTGCCTTAGTCCATTAATGCTGTCATAACAAAAACCTTAGCACTGTTCTCAGTTAGGCATGTGGAAGATCAAAATGCCAAAGGACCTGGTTTCTGGTGAGGATAACTTCTCTACAGATGACAACTTCTCCAAGGCCTCACACTGTAGAAGGCAGCTGGGGCTAACGGTCTCCCTTGGCCCTCTTTGTTAAGTACACTCTGCCCTCAGACCCTAGTGACCTCCCAAAGGTTCCATCTCTTAATACCAACACCTTGGGGTTAGGTTTCAACATATGAAGCTTAGGAGAACACATACAGAGGCTTCAGCACCATGGCACAACGACATTATTATAACCATAAGCTTTTGGCATGCTAGGAGAGCTCTGCAGGAAACCAGAGGACTACCAAGAGTAATTTGCTCCATAGAGTAACTCAAATGAATTTCAAAAGAAACTAAGCCAAGCACAGTAGTACAACTTGTAACCCGTTGAAAGGCTGAAACTGGAGAATTGTACACCTGAGCCTAGCCTGGGTAACTTTTCTACAGACATTGATTCAATTTTTTTTAAAAGAGTGGCCAGGAATTTAGCTCAGCCACACAGGATTTGATCCCCAGTACCCAAAAGAAAAATAATTTTTTTTAAAGATAGAGATGGGCGGGGGGGGGTGATTAGGTTGGGTATATACTTCTTTAGAGAAAATCTCCCCCATACACCCACTCAGTTTAAAGAAGCTTCTCTACTTGAAAGAAGAAGAAAATTTTCAAGTTAAGGTTTTAGAACTTTTATTTCAGATTATATAGCCAAAAACTTTTCAAGAGACTACAGTCTCTTACCAAAGATTTAAGAGATCTTTGATAAACTCACCTTAGAGAAAAATGTTTTACATTTTTTGCTTGTTTCTTGTTCTTATACTTTTCTTTTGGTATATTTTGTCTATAATTAGCAAAGTTGGACTGGGGATATAGCTCAGTGGTTCCAGCTCCTGCCTCACAAGCACCAGGACCCAAGTTCGAATTCCAGTACCAAAAAATAAAAGGAAGATTATAATTAGCAAAGTAAATTAGTCTCTTTGATTTTTTTTAACTACTTTCCCAACTTTTCTGTCTGCCCTTAGGTGAAATACTTCCACAAAGGCTCTTGGATTACATAGAAGTTAATCAATTTACCATCAGCTAGCTTGCCTACGATAATTAACCTACTGACTAAAAACTAAGGAAAGGAAATAACAAGTCTTTTTTTTCAGTCCCTCAAAGGTTCATAATTTAACTGGTAAATTAAAAGTACAACGACACTTCCATGAATAACTTTCTTGGAAAATACAGAAACTAAATGTTAAACACTTTCATAATTTAGTGGAGGCTGGTCAACTTGTCCTAGAGATGAAAAGAGGCTCTCATTTAGCCAACCTCTAAATTCCAAAGAGGGTGAAGAAGCCAAAATAAAGGTCCCAAGAAACATTCCAGAATCCCAATACTTTTGGCAACATCATAGAGTTGATTCTCCCAGGCCATGTTTCACAGGGTCTCTGTACCACTGCATCAACAAATACATCATGGGAGCTAAGGAGCACCCACCCAGCCAAGGCGGGGCATGACAGCTGATGGGGAAGTGCTAGGCCCCACACCCTGAATGTGGAATGCTAGAACTCCAGCATCCCTACCCTCATATGCATCAATGCATTCCGAAAAAGCATGAGAGCAGACAAGTGGAACTGAGCAACAGGCTTATTTTAAAACTTGGGTTTTCATTCCAAGAGTTAAGAGATGTTTAGTTACTTTGGTTAGGGATGAATGTTTAGGTTTAAAAACTAAAGTATAAGCAATTACTTAACATAAAGTAAATATGAGATACAGACAAAATTAAATTTCTTAAGTAATTCTTACTTAAATTCTAGTTTTTTTGGAATAACTAAGACAGCACCTAGTAGAAAGAAATTTTTGGAAAAAGTAATCACAGACTGCAAGAAACAAGATGCTGCTCTCTTTCCTGTTTTCTTTTAATAAATTTTTTAGGATAAAGTTGAACTCTGGCCATCTTTTCCTTCTTTTAAAGGAAGGGAGAATGGCAAGCAATATTATCAATAAGCACTATGGACCTGTTAATGTAAGAAATCAGTAATATCAATTTCTCCCACTACAAAACTGAACCTGTTAAGACATGCTTCCTATAAATTTTATATACAATTTTGATACTGTCTACTTAACCAAATATCATAATGGATATCTGTTCCCAGCATTCCTCCATATTGACTGACTGACTGTACTGAGGATGGTGCCTAGGGCCTCCCCCATGCTAGGCAAATGCTCAACCACTGAGAGTACATCCCCAGCCTACTTATCACCAATCTTTTCCAGGATTTTCCTCCCTGAAGATTACAAGAAACATTCTTTGATTCTCAATTTACAAAAGGTGGAAGAATGGGAATCTAGAGAAACCATGAAAAGAAAGGCTTCAGGAAGAAAGAATAAAGCCAAACAAAAATAAGAAGCAGAATAAATCCCAAACGAAACGTCAGCTCTGTTCTTACTGCTGAGGTCCTAGAGCTGCCCAGCATGCTGTACTGTACTAGGAGCTTTCATCAGCTAACTTGAGTTTGTTAGTGTCAACCAAAGACTCTTGTCTGATAGAGAAGATGCTCAGCTGTGCAAACAGGGCCCAGCCCCACTGAGGCCTAATGGGAATGTAATGGTCTGAATGTGTCCTCCAGAATTCCTGTGCTGAAATCCAATCTGCGAGGTGACTAGATCATTCCCACCCTTGTGAATGACATGAATGCTCCCAAAAAGGATTGGCAGGAACTAGCTACCTTCACACCTTCCACTTTGTGAGAACACAGCAACAAAACAGATCTTGTGAAGCTGAGAGCAGGCCTCATGGTACACAGAGTCTGCTGGTATGCTGACCTTGCACTCTGGCCTCCAGAACTTGAGAGATAAATTGCTGTTGTTAATTACCTAGGCAAAAGTGTTCTGTTACAGCAGCAAGAACGGGCTAAGACACTGAAGAGTTACCACTTTTAGAATGCCTAGTGACTTCCACTTTTATCTTAATTGTGTTAAATTAACATTTCATTTCTATTTTCCTCTCATTTTTATAAGGGGGAAAAATATAAATGCATGCAACACTCCGTGCTGATACCGGCAAAATGGAACTCTTAAGTAGGTGAAGTTGTACCACTCTGCTAGGTCCAAATTATTGTTTGTCAGAGGACATATGAAATACTGAGAAAGGGGAATGGTATTTAATGGAACAGGTATAAGCAGTAATCAAAACATATAGTGACTGTTTAAATTTTAAACACTTATTACAGTAAGAGATATGGCCAAAAATGATGGGATAAGTGTGTTGGAAGCAAGGGAAATATTTTGAGGGGAATAAATGGCAAAGTGCCTTCTACTATAATACATTTTTAAACTTCTATACTCACTTTATTTTCTGATCACCCCACACTGACCAACGTTTATGGCAATTTCAATTAAATAAAACATAATGGTATGTCTTCATCCACCTTATTCACTGATCTGGCACCACATGACTGACTTCTTGCTTTTCCCCAAAATCAAAATGACCATGAAAGATACATGTTTTACACTTAGATTCAAGACATCGTGGCAGTCGCAAATAACAGTGCAACTAATGATATGAAAGAGGACTTCCAGAACTGCTTCAGAAAGTAGCAAGAATGATGGAATAAGCAAGGAGTACTTTGAAGGGGATTAATGATAATATGTATTTTACTGTACTAAATTTTGAAAACTAAACATTCACTGTATGTTTTGGCCATATCGCATACACAGCATATGAAAGCTCATACAAGCAAAATTCTTAATTTTAATTTTATTTGGGGGTGGTACTGGGGGGATTGAACCCAAGGCTTCAAACATGCTAAGCAAGTGCTTTACCACTGAACTACAGTCCCAGCACCCCCTTTTTGTTTTGTTTTGTTTTATTTTGTTTTTGGTACCAGGGATCAAACTCAGGACCTTGCACTTGCGAGGCAGGCAGAGAACTTTTGCACTCACTCATTAAGAAAAAAATAGGTAAGCTTTCTTCTGTCTTATAAGAAAAATTGTAGGATCTAAAGCTCACAACATGAGAAAGATATTAGATTCAAGATCACAAATCTTAAATTACTATTATTTATAATTTAGGCCTGTTATTACTATAGTTGAAACACTAGGTTAAAGTTCTCATGAAATGCCTATTTATCAGTAAGAATAAATATGTACAAAAATATCACACACTCTGATTTAGATATACATTTAGGGTGGCTCCCAGTTATACAAAAGAATATAAAGGAATGATAGCCAGAAAACTTAAATCTTGGAATCAACAGTACAGAGATTGCAAAGCCCAGCAGCTGAATAACAAAGAGACACGGTGGGAGGGGAATAAGAGAGCAGAAAAGGACCAATGAGACTGGAGATAAGGAGAGAACTGAGACAATTTAAAATCACTGAGTCAAAGTGGCTGGGGACAGGATGGCAAGCTGTGCTGAATACTATTGTGTGGTCAGGGCAGTCCAATCAGACCGTCATTATCAACATTCGGTTAGGGAGGCATCGCTTGGATTTCCTTCTGTCCATACACAATACTTCTAGGTCTCTAACAAGCTTTTGGCAAGAGCCAGTTTACCTCAAGTTGTTAGCGATTTCCCACCCACAAAGGCAGCTACAGTTTAAGCAGCAGCCATGGCCCAGGTGTCCTGAACCTAGCTCTGGATACTCTGCACACTCAGCCTCAGATTTCAGAGAAATGTCAGCGAAACCCACACTGCTTTGTCCCTACAAATCAGAACAATTAAGGAGGCTAAAAGCCAGAAAAACTCAGTACCTTCTTTCATCCAAAAAAGATGTACCTTCACTGTGCAGTAAGTGCACAGAAACAGAATTTAAACCTTTTCAGGAGGAGAAACTGGTAAGTCAGGTCCTCCTCCTCCTCTGGAATCTGATCATAACCACAAATATGGTTCTATGTGTAATTCAGGATAAAAATTCAGCAGACCCATAAGTCAACTGTTCTTAGATTTCACTTCCCGCTGTTATTGGTTGTGGAGAAGTGGACACTCCATACATTTCCTGGCTGGCCTAAAGACTGCTACCACACTTTTAGAAAGCATTTTGGCAACA
Source organism: Fukomys damarensis (assembly GCF_012274545.1). NCBI lineage: Eukaryota > Metazoa > Chordata > Mammalia > Rodentia > Bathyergidae > Fukomys > Fukomys damarensis. Next base: position 227,440 of record NW_022900923.1, on the reverse strand, counting down.
TGATTCAAGAGCACTGTTTCTATTTCTTCAGAAAGCCCATACTATTTCTGGAAGTCTATCTTAAAGAATTATTCTGTAATTAGGAGGGGAAAATACTCTCTGGGTTCAGGGAAGCATTATTCATTAAATAAAGCCACTCTAAACCATGTCAATACCCATTTAAGAGGAAACAGGTAAATTACAGTGAAATATGTAACATAAAATTCTAAGTTTTTAAAGCACAGAAAATGCAAAACATATCAAGTGAACAAGGCAAAAAAACTACATAAAGTATAATCTGCATATGCATATAAACGCACAAAAATAAAAGGAGGGATTTTTACTGAAAAGATGGTGCAACTGTGAAGAGACAAGAAAAGCAAGCTGACTGCAGAGTTAACCTGGCTGAGCAAGACAGGAACAGCTAAACCCAGAGAAGACCAAGGTCCTGGGCTCTCAAAGCAGAGCTAAGGGAATAGTCTACAGGGGAGAAGGGCCACCAAACAAGGAAAGGTAAAACTCCCCGAAGAGTGGATATAGAGATACTGCCCACTAGGACGAGAGCAGTCAGCTAAATCCCATTCTTGGCATCAACTCTGAGTTCAAATGGCCTTGTAATGCTTTTTTCTTTTTATCCCGGCCTACTGTTCTTGATTCTAGATCACCAACAGTACAATTAACTCTAGATTACCCTTGAATAAAAAAAAGCATGAATTTAGAAAGTACTATACACGCCAGGTGGTGCACACCTGTAACCCCAACACATGAGAGGCTGAGGCAGAAGGACCACCATGAGTTTGCGGCCAGCCTGTGCTACAACATAGTTCAGGACCAGCCCCAACTGCACAGTGAGCTTGTCTCAAAAAATCAAAACAAGAAAAAAATACTATACAGTATTTTCTATAAATACAGTAGGGGATCCAATGCCCATTAATTGTACACCATGGGTGGCACTGTTCTAGAATTCTCTAACAACAACATCTCTTCCTACTTTTCTTTGTAATTCAGCTACCAGAAAATAAACTGCATTCTCTATATATGCTCCTGGAAGGAACAACAAAGAAAACGGTCCAGAAACAAACTGAAAAAGGGAATTAAACTTTTTATGTAATTCACCATAATATAACTGATAACAATGTAAAATAAACTGCATCCTTTTAAAAATATTTAGAAAAAATGTCTAAAAGGTTATAGTGATTTACAGCCAAACTAAATAAATTCATTAACCATTTAAGCATACTAATTTTACTTGAAAAAGCTACAGAAGGTAATTTTTAAAAAAACAATTCACTTACCACTAAACAGAGAAAGAAAGTAATTCACAAGTGGGCAGCCCACCACAGGGTAGAGAGCACCTGGCCAGACTGCAGGGTGAGAAGCTGGGCTGTACAGGTTCCAGCTTCGCGCTGTCTCTGCACCTCAGCCTTCTCACATGGCCCAATAGAACGGACCACACAAGGCCGTGACGAAGATTAAACGAGCTAATGTATCTGAAGGATCTGGGAGACAGCCAGGGCTAAGTTCTGCTACTCGGGATGCAGTGCAGACAGAGTGATGGCCCAACAATGCGGTGCCACGTACGTGTACACAGAAACATGGCTAAAACGGTAAAGGTCAGGTTACGAGTGTGCACAATAAAGAGCACTATGATCCATGACCCATTTGCTTTGAAAACATTTTTAATTTTTAATAGCAAATCAGAAAAACACTGTAATAGAAAATAAACTATTACATTCTACATGAGACTCTAACTTTAGTATACCTACTTAAAAACCTTTATCAATTAAAGAGCTTTTAAGATTCTGATATCAACTTTTGGGTTGATATTGTTCAAAAATAAATTTCAAAATAATACACTGTATCAATATATGGTAAAGTTCTTACGTTCAAATTATACAATTTTAATTCTCAAGCAAAAATCTATTCTTGGGAAGTTGGCAGTTTTACCTCCCCTTGAGTAACAAAAATAAAATGATCTAACCTGAAACAACTTGGAAAAGATCTATAAATCCTTTCTCCAAACACAAGTATTTCAGCATATCCTCTCTGTAAGTACAGAAAGATTTCACAGGCCTTAAATATAGACAACTACAAAATAGCAACAAAATTTTAAATGCCTGATTCAAAATAAAACCTTACAAAATAGCCTCAAGCCACATCTCTCATTACAAAATGAGCATGTGGAGAAAAGGGACAGAGAATACCAGTTTACTATACCCTATACTGACTATTTCTGTTGCATAGCAACAAGATTCTGCAATCTGAAAACAGCACAGATCTCCTTTTCTTGATTTGCCAAGCCACAATTAACCCCATCAAGGTTGAGAAACTAGACAAAAACAAATCTGTATAGGCTATTACCAACATCAAAAGCTTACTGATATAAATTTTAAAACTATAAAATCACAAACTCAAATTCCAACCAGTTTACAACTTCAAAGTTTTGGTACGCCTTCACTCTTGATGTTTCTCTATGTCCTAGCAAAATACTGTAATGCTCATTTTTGAGTCAGATTTCATTTGAAACCATCACCTATCTGTAAGATAGTTTTTTTTTAATCCCAGGTATAGCATACACAAACATCTTTTGTTTATAACAAGCATCTTTTGTTTCATAATTTAAAAAACATAGATCAGTTTAGTTTCTAAGCATCATAATTAACCAAAAAGAACTGTAATTTCCCAAAAGTTTCAAGCTTTCTTAGTATTAGTTTGAACTGTATCTACGGAATTCCTATATAGGGCACTAGTAACATTTCAATGTTTTTTTTTTAATAAAATTCAACTTGTAATGTACACACTGTATACAATTCCTCATTTAGCGACCAATTCACTGAATGACCTAGTCACAGAATGGAACCCGGTCATTAAATAAGGAGTATCTGTATTATCTCTTAAATACTGTATTCTAGATTTAATTCATTCTACATGGTCTTGTTCTTGCATCAATTATTTTCAGAGAATAAAGATTTTTTTATATATAAAATCATCGGGAAAAAATAAATTTTTCACTCAAACATCAACTTGTAGTTCACTTCACAAAAGTTAATTATCACAGAGACTCAAGAGCTCACTGGTTAAAACCATCAGTCTAGAACCAGCCTGAGACGGGAACCAAGTTCCACTGTTTACCAGCTGGGTATCCTGAACAAGCCACTTAACACTCTCTGCCTCAGTTTCTAAATGTTAGCTATTATATTTTTTAAAACTCTTAAGAAAATGGGAAATAAGTTAACTGGAATTTTTTAAGACAAGCTTTATTTAAATAAAAGTATGAATGTTTTATATGAAATTAAGGCACAGAAAATATATAATAAATTTTACGCATAAAAATGATGCATTTAATTTCTAAACATTTATCAACTTTTTAAAAATGTGCACACCTGTAATCCCAACACTAGAGAGGCTAAGGCAGGACTGCAAAGAGTTCAAGGCCAGCCCAGGCGACATAGTGAGTTCAAGGCCAGCCTGAACTACACGAGGCCTTGTTTAAAAAGAAAAGATAACACAGCAAAAACTAACTCACTGCTGCACTTTATTAAAGATGTAACAAAAACTCAGTATTAAAAGGTCAATTCTCTGCCCTACTATATTAATTCATTAACATAATTCTAATTAAAATCCCAATGGGTTAGATGACAGCTTTTTTTGTTTTGTTTTGTTTTGTTTGATACCTGGGATTGAACTCCGGTTCTTGCGTTTGTGGGGCAGGAGGTGGTGGAACCACTGAGCTCAATCCCCAGCCTTAGATGACAGCTTTTATTTCTTTTCTTTTCTTTTCTTTTTTTTTTTTTTTTTTTTTTTTT
>NW_022900923.1:213819-223563 GCF_012274545.1 Fukomys damarensis | reverse complement strand
TTTTTTTTTTTTTTTTTTTTTTTTTTTTTTTTTTTTTTTTTTTTATATTGGTACCAGGGACTGAACTTGGGTCCTTGTGCTTGTCAGGCTGGCAGTGGAACCACTGAGCTAAATCCCCGGTCCTTTATTTCATTTTTATTGGTTTTAATTTTAAAATTCTGAAAACTGACCAGCGTATCAAATTTTGAAAAATAGAAAGGAACTTCCCTTACTGTTGTTAAAATATAAAATTAAAGCAATTAAACAGTGAGAGAGCTGGAGGTATAGCTCAATGGTAAAGCAAGTGCCTACCACACCCAAAGCTGTGGGTTTAATCCCCAGCACTCCCACATAGACAGACAGACGACAGACACACACACACACACACAAACACACACACACACACAGAGTGAAGTATAAAATTAAGTTGTAATGAATCCCAAAGGAGAACTAAGTAAAAAGTTAGTATATAATTAATATGGTATTTCAAAATTAGTGGGAAAGAAGGGATTATTCAATAAATGATGCTACAAATGACTGTTTAGATACTAACCTTTAATTTTATAGGAAAATTAATTTCAAGTAATTTAAGTTTAAACATAAGTGAACTATGAAAGTAACAGAATAAAATATAAGTGAATCTGTATATAATTTTAGGGTAGGTAGCCAGGCATGGTATAGGACACATGCCTATAATCCCAGCACTCAGGAGGTTGAGGCAGAAGGATCACCATTGAGTTCAAGGCCAGCATGGGCTACATAGTGAGTTCAGGGCCAGCCTGGACTACAAAGGGAGACCCTGTCTCAAAAAAACAAAACAAAAAACAAAAAACAAGCTAGGCATGGTGGCTCACAGCTGTAATCCCAGCACTCGGGAGGCTGAGGCAGGAGGATTGCTGTGAGTTTGAGACCAGCCTGGCTACACAGTGAGTGCCAGGTCAATCTCAACTACATAGTGAGACCCTGTCTGAAAACCCCCCAAAACAAAAACAAAACAAAAAACTTAGGGTAGGAAAGGCATAATGCCAAAGGCCAAAATTTCACTGGTAGACTGACAAATTTGATACAAAAATTTTAAACTTCTGTATCAAAGCAAATAAAATGTAAGTGACAAGTTCAGAAGATATATGTCAATTTGAAATCACTACCCACAGTGGATCACTCCTCTTGTTACATCTTATGTAGCCTGCTCCCACATAGACCCTTGCCTGACCACATGCCTTGCTCAGGGGGAGGGGGAGCTTGCATCCTGGTGGTTGTGATCTCCCCAAGGTAGCTAGGGGAGGGGGAGACAGGACCAGCCAAGTCAATGAAAACACACACCAGGGCCAGGGATTTACCTCAGTAGTTCCACTGCCTGCCTCGCAAGAACAAGGTCCTGAGTTCGATCCCCAGTACCAAAAAAAAAAAAAAAAAACACACGTGAGTCCACATAAAAACAGAAGCAATACTTGGACAACCTATACACATTTTACCAAGTTTGGAGTTGGTTTATTAAACATCAGTACATAAATGATATAATATACGTACTGTAACAGGCTAACATCCTGGCCAGGTGTGGTGGTGTGCACCTGTATTCCAGAACTCAGGAGGCTGAGGCAGGATGATGGCCATCAGTTCAAGGACAGCCTCAGCTACATAGTGAGTTCAAGGCCATCCTGAACTACATAGCAAGACCATCTCTCAAGAAACAAACAAACAAAAAACCTAATATCCTTAAGATAAACGTATTATAAATCATTGTATCAAAAAAGAAACATTCTATTAGAAAAATAGCACATAAATATCCACACAAAAATGAGCTATCCAATAAACAGATGAGATGTTCAACCCTACTAACAATCAAAAAAATACAAATTAAAATTAAACCCTAGGCCAGGGATTTGGCTCAGTGGTTCTGCCGCCTGCCTCTCAAATGGCAAGGGCCTGAGTTCAATCCCCGTACCCCCCAAAAAATTAAACCCTAACCTTTTCCTATCAGACTGGCAAAAAGTAAAAGGGCTGATAATCTCAAATTGGCCAGAATGTAAGGAAATTAGAACTCTCATTTATTATGCTAGTTTGGTGATATGTACCAAAAACTCATAAGACCCCTTAGGTTTGGTAATTTCCTTTCATTTACTGTTACCTCAAATATTTACTGTACTCTCTGAGGCCTGTGCTGAAAACTATGAATACAGAGTCAGATCACACAGGAGTTTAATATTTTGATCATTAATTTGGGTTTTATTCCAAGAAAAAGAGACTGAACACATTAGGAGGAGAAAAACGAAGTCTGATTCTCACACTGAGATTATTCTGCCTGATGCATGGGAGAATGGGGACAAAAATGGAAATCAAACACTGCCTGTTCAGATGAAAATTAAATTAACAGTGACCCAGATGTAAGTGGTACCAATGAAACAGACATAAGGAAACAAAAGACGACCTGGAAGGACAACAAATGAACACAGAAAAGAGAAAGGGAAAACAAAAATATTATTTATTGATTTTATTTTTACAACTTTATCCTAGAGTAACTCAAAGATGTTCACAGTAATTATTTTTTTAATTTTTTCATTTTGTTACTTTTGCTGGGGAACTGGGGAATTAACCCAGGGCGTTTGCACTGAGCTGCATCCCCACCTGTCCACCTGTTTCTTTCTTCTTCTTCTTGCCTTTTTTTTTTTTTTTTTTTTTTGAGACGGGGTCTTACTAAGTCATTAAATTGCCCAAGTTAGGCTCAAACTTGAAATCCTCCTACCTCAGCCTCCCAGAGTACTGGGATTACAGGCAGGCACCACTACACAGCAATGTTTTTATAATAACAAAAGCAATAAATCAGCCATGATGGTCCACACCTGCAATGATAGCTACTGCTAGCTACTCAGCAGGCTGAGTAGAAGACAGAGAACTTCCTTCCACAGCACATTAAAGGGTACTCATTGAATTCATAGCCATTAGATATTACCAAGATCAGATGTTCTAAAAAGGCCTTTATCACTGGAAAAGTACTTAGTTCATTTAAAAATGTCATCATGGCATATGTGAGACACTGTAAGCAGACTTAAGAAAATTATCACCCAGATGAATAGTTGTCTGAAGAGTCTGACAGATTTGCTTCACCATCACATTTACTGCTGACCTTGTTCATCTTTATATAAACAAGGCTACCAGACACATGGCTGACTTACTTAGCATGAACAGACCTCCAACATTTGCTCTGGCCTCAAAAAAGGTACTACACTCTAGTTTCCACTTCAGCATTCCCATCTGCTGGTTCCCTACAGAGAAAAGCCCACTGGTTCTGTCTCTCCAATCTCTATTCTCCAGAAAATATAAAGATATCAATATTAATCCAGAACATAAAGATATCAATATCATAAACAATGTAATAGCAAATAAGATCTTTTCTGCTATTATCTATCCTCATGAACAAAAATAATAATACAAGGACATGGATGGGAGTGAGCCAAGGAGGCTTGATATAACTCACACACCACAAAATTCACCATTTTACAAAGAAAGAAATGCATCATTTAAAAGTATAAAATCCAGCAGCTTTTAATATATACATACAAGGCTGTCCAACCAACCATCAACACTGTCTAGTTCCAGAACATTTTTGTCACTCAGAATAGGAAGCCACTTGTAATAGTAGTCACATCCCATTCCTCCCTTACCCTGGCAACTGTTCATCTGCCTTCTGTCTCTACAGGTCTGTCTACTCTAAACATCTCACGTAAATGAAATCACATCATATGTGGCCTTTTAGATCTGGGTTCCCTTTCTTCACATTTCCATCCACGCTGTGGAATTCATTCCTTTTGATGGCCAAGTATTAGTTCACTCTACGGATATACCATATTTTCACTATCCACTGGATGAAGGACATATAGGGCACTTCCACTTTTTGTCTAACTTTTATAGAAGATACTCAAATCTCAAAAGGAGTTTGTAATCTACTTAAAAAAATCAATTTGTAAATGTTAAAACTAGAACCTAGACCCACAATTGGCCTCAAAATCTGCATCCTACCCAATATCAGCTGCCCTGCTGCTCTTAGAAGTAGACACATTACTTCATACCAGCGCTCACTGGGAATGCTACATGTTAAATTGATTAGAATCAGTATAAACTAGAAGCTTCCAATGGAAAGGTATTTCTAGAAAACTTAAGAAGTCACTTACATATCTCTGCCCCATTTATCTTCTTTAGTAAATGATTTCAACATACAGAATTACATAAAACAAGGCAGGGGATTTAGCTTAGTGGTGCCAGTGCATCAGTGCATGCCTCATAAGCACAAGGTCCTGAGTTCGATCCCCAGTACCAAAAAAAAAAAAAAAAAAAAAAGAATCACACAAAACAAAACCTATGAGGGCTGGGGATTTAGCTCAGTGGCACCACACCTGTCCTGTCTCACAAGTGCAAGGTCCTGAGTTCTATCCCTGATACAAAAAAAAAAACAACTGATTCACTTAACATTATACAGCTTACCTTCTTCCATCAAGCAATAAAAAAATGCAAGTATTTTCTGCTATTGAATGAATTGTGTAATTGTGTCCTCTCAACATTTATATGCTGATATTCTAACCCACAATGTGACCATATCTGGACATAGGTTTTTAGAAATTAAGTGAAGTTATATAGGCTGGGCCCTAATCTGAAAAGTAGAGAATGCTCTAGCAAATCTTCCCAGCCCCTTCCACCCAACCAAGTGAATACAGAGAGAAGGTAGTCTTCTGCACACCAGACAGAGCCCTCACCAAACCATGGCTACGCTGGCCACCTGATCTTGGACTTCCACTTGACAGCCATGAGAAAATAAATCACTGTTGTTTAAGCCACTTGGTCTATGGGACTTCGCTATGGTAGCAGCCTGAGTCAATATGTATCTTTCTTTGTGAATATTATGAACTACGCATTTATTGGTACTTCAAGCACTGAAAAGGAAAGCCAACATTAAATGGAGTAGAAATAAGCTAAACTGAGAGAGATACATATGCTTGTTACTCAAATATATTTGAGTTCTTGACCAAAGACTTTAAAAAACAAAATGGTCATTCACTTATTTCAGAATTTAATGATAAAATCAAGGACATGGTTCTCCACAAAGGGCTTTCGAGTCAGACAAACCTAAGTCAGTCTCTGGCCACTTCTGAGCTTTGTCAATAAGTAAGAAACATATCCCAGATCTATTTCTGTAGTCAGGATGCAAGGTCTCATTTTACTAAATGATTTTACTACATTTATTACCTGCCAACTACTGTATTATATCCCACAGTACCTAGTTCAGGTTCTAGAACATTGCAGGCATTCCAAAAATAGTGACTGTTATTGTTAGTAAATGAGATTCCACAACAGAATTATCACTATGTCAAATAGTTATAAGGATACCACCATTTGGCAAGAATTTTATTGGTACCATAAATATAACAATGCAGCTCTTGCAGAAAGATCACTGGAAATCAAGGCCAGCCTGGGCTACAAAGTATTCAAGACCATCCTGAATTATATGGTGAGGCCTTGTCTCAAAAAACAAAAACAAAAACAAAAACAAAAAACAAAAAACACAGACCCTCAGACAGGAAGTATGGCTCAGTGTAGAGCACATACATAGCACAAGCCAGGCCCTGGGTTCAAACCCAGACTCCAAGGAAAAATACAATGCAGGCTGTGTCCTCAAGGAGCTTACAATGAAGAAGTCAAACAGATCCCAATGATCTTAAAACAATATAATAAGTGAAAGAGCAGAAAAACGCACAGAGTGCACAAGCACACACAAAAAGCTAGAGGAGTGGAGGGCGCAGGTCTTAGATGTGTTACAAGAACAGAAAGCCTCTCATTCTTTAGCCCAGAACAGCTCACAACTCTTATTTGGGGCAGCATCCACTGTACAGCCTCAGCTCAGATTTTAACTTTTACCTCCACTCAATCAATCAATTTCAAAGAAAGGAGAGAAGAAAAAAAGAGACAACTTTAATTTGGCACAGGAACGGTTCAATATTTCATACAACTGTATAAAACTATAAAAATTGACCACATCCTTCCAAATCTTTCTTACACTCATAATAAAGACTGTTTTATAAGTTACACAACCACCCATCTATGTATAAATTACAAAACCATCAATCTTGTGTATAATTTCTTCAAAACTGGCCAAATGGTGCCTGCCTAGTTATTTTGTCTACTCCAACTGAGCTAACAAAATATCCAAAACCTTGAATACTATGTAAAGTTTAATAAATGTTCCCTACTTATCCACACTTCTATTCAAGATTTATTCACTCAATAAATAACTGTAATACAATACTGACATTCAAAAATTGAAGATTTGGCTCTGGTTCCTAAAATAAATCTCTGTGGGAGAGTCACATATCCAACAGCTACAAGTATAAATGAAGACCCATGGGAACAGAGAATACTATTTGCATCCTTTCGTGGATATTTCACTTGACACCTGACAGAACAATCCTGTGAAATAATAGGATTATCGCCATTTTACCAATTTGCTCAATTAAGGAGTCAGTGTATATACCCTGGATCTTCTGGCCCTAGGTTGTTCCACAGTCTAAAATGTGTAATAAATTTATTATTACCATCAATAAAAGTAACAAAATAACTTTCAAAACTATAAACATATACAACTTAAGGAAACTTAACAGTTTTCGCACTTATAAAATAACACTGGACTAGATCACAGATGAAGTAAACAGCATTCCAGAAACTACTCCAGGGCCTTTCTGGGTCTCACTTCCCAACCAAATACTGCTAAAATCCAACCAAACATTACCCTTTCCATCAGTCCCGAAATGCATCCATGTCCTTATAGCATGATACCTATTATGGCTGAAATAGGGAAGCAAAATGTAACCCTGACATGCATGAAGTAAAGAAGGTTTCACAGGTAAATAAACTGCCCAAATATTTTACCCTATTCTAAAACATAAGCAGGTCTCATGCAGGACATGGTGAGGTATGTCTGTAATTCCAGCACTGGGGAGGATGAAGCAGGAAGATCTCTGTGAGTTCCAAGGCCAGTGTGGGCTACGTAGTGAGTTTAAGGTCAGCCTGAACTTCATAGCAATGTTTCAAAAAACCAAAAATTAAAAAAAATTTAAAAAGCAGCAGCCCTCAAAACAAGAGGCACAGAGCCAGGGATTTAGCTCAGTGGTTCTGCTGCCTACCTTGCAAGCGCAAGTTCCTGCTTTCGATCCCCAGTATATATTAAAAAAAAAAAAATACAAGAGGCACAGAATAATTTTGTAATGCTTAGAAGTCCATAAAGCAGCTTCTATTACCATATCAGCCTCTATTTTTACTCTACTTTTAAAAAATATGTCAAAAGGGCCAGGGATTTAGCTTAATGGTTCCACCGCCTGCCTTGCAAGGGCAGGGACCCAAGTTCGAACCCTGGTACCAAAAAAAAAAAGTAAAAAATATGTCAATGAAATGACTTGCTTAGCTCAAGGTCACCCAGTTTGTAGATGGCTTGGACAAATCGTCACAATTTCATTACACCTTTTTTACATAAGAAAGTCAGAATAACCAGTTGAAGTCTAGACTATATTTAATATGGACACAAAAATGCCAATCCTCAATCTCAGCTCTCCCTAGCTAGACTGCAACTTATTTTAGATCAGACAGGCTCATCATTCTATTAAAAAAAAAAAAATCTTAACCTATTTTTTAAAATACATTTAAAAGGCACACACTGTATTTTATACATATATATACACTGCTCTATCATAAACTATCTTATACATTTGAAATATTAGCTAAAAGAACAACTGAACAGAACCAAAACTCAGGACAATAAAAGTATCAATTTTTTGGTCTCAACACTTCCTCTGCATTATGTGATACACTTTTTCACTTTTTTAATGCTCATCTTTAAGCAAAATGGAAATGGTGTACAACTGAATCATGAACAACTGTATCAGGAATGTAAAGTATTATTCAGTTCTTTTCTATATATGACTGCATTAAATCTCAGTGAGCATGCTATTCCTAAAATTTAGGAAATCTGAGAAATCTTAGCACAAATACTTACACTGCAATATATTCACCATTTTCTCTTTTTCAGAATTGTGATCAACTTCATTGGAAATCTCTGCCTAGGTGTTCCTATTTCCAGACAGCCTTTGAAATATCAGAACTATCCTTCATAAAACTAAAAAAAAATTTAAAGGACTGACACGTCCTACAGTTCTTGAAAGCATCAAGAAGACCATACAAATACAGTGGACCCTTGCTTTACGAACTCGATTGTAGCCCAAGTTGGTTGTAAGTCAATTCAGCTGAGATCTGGATGTTTACCTGGCTACATGCTATAGATAAGAGGAGGCAGATGAATACTCCATTAACCTAATTAAACCAAGTTGTTCACATGTCAGGCCGGTCACAATTAATGAAAATTCCTTTCTTAAACAAGACAATAGCCCAACCAAATTTTACCTCATCCCGTACTTTTTTTTTTTTTTTTTTTTGTACGAGGGATCGAACTTCGGACCCTGCTCTTTAGAAGCAGGAACCGCTGTGCTAAATCCCTAGCCCCTTCCCATATTTTTAAATGGACCTAAGCAAACATGCACACAATTGCACCAAATAATCCAATTTCTTTTAAAGTGAAAAAGGATCCTCCTTTCTGTTCTTAAATTACTCAAAACTACCCCTCAAAGAATTACTACAGACCTCTAAAACTTTTCAGACCCTGGGTACCATGTTCTTTCTGTGTTTATGCTGCTGGAAAGTGTGATTCCTCCCTCAGTATATATACTTAATAAGGAATAGGGCACAAAAACAGCTTTAAAAATAGAAGCTACATTTTACTAGAAAAGGAACTTTAAAAGTGGAGACACAATTTACCTAAGATTCAAGAGACTGACATCGATACATGACAGTGATAAAACTTTACTGAACACCCAAAACTTGCAATGTCTTGTTAGCTCACAATCTTTGAGTTACAGCTTTATTATTGTTTTTGTTTTAGAATAACCTCCTTTCACTGTTGTACATTCCTTCAATGTTAAGATAAATTCAAAGTTTGTCTTGTCTACAAGAACCCTGTAACATTAGATCTGAGTTAGAAGTCAATGATATATATATTACATGACACAATGTGTATATCACTATTCCCAAGTTTTCAAGGACAGCGGTAATCTGACAGGTACAAATATATAACTGAACTTTTCCCAGCTGTATTTTACAAAGATTAATTACGGTTTCTGGTTTGTATGTCATAATTACTTTCTAAACTGATCCACTACATCTGAAGTAACTTATGTGAAATTACTATGGAAAAGCGGTCACTTTGCATTTCGAAATTTTAAGACTTCTTAAATAAAAGCTTGTAACTCAAAGAGGGCAAAATAATTTAAATTGAGTAAATTTCAGTGAAAACACACTGTATTACCCCCCCAAAAAAAACAACGAAAAAAGGAAAACGGGAATAGATTTAATTCTGATAGAAATGAAAATAGTTTTAAATGAAAAAGACTTAATTGAAAAAGTCTAATGACATGACATTTTCTTACCAAATCAAGGAATCCGTGGATTCGACCACTCAAATCTCATTGTATTACATTATAAAGGTCTTGGCAGCGGTTAGCCATTAATCTTTAACACAAAGGAGATTCAAATCCAGATGCACGGTAAGACCATATCTCCGAGGGAGAGAGGGGTAATGCACTTCACCCGCGATGGTCGCCTAGCGGGCAGGCCGGAGGATGATAGCGCAGAATGGCTGGTGCCGCTCCGGAGCCCGCACAGCCGCAGCGGGCC
>NW_022900923.1:165672-213107 GCF_012274545.1 Fukomys damarensis | reverse complement strand
GCGCGCCCTGCTTCGCGACCGCCCCCTCCGGGACGGGAACTAACGAGTCCGCCTCTGGGCATCGCCTGACCCGACCGCGTTCCTGGCCTAATCCTCCTGCCTCAGCATCCGGGAGCTGCCTCTCCCGAGGGCCGGTGCAAAACCATGTGCACGTCGTCGGAGCCAAAGGGGACGGGGGTGCAGGGACCTACAATCTTGGGATTCGCCCTGCTTCGCGACCGCCCCCTCCGGGACGGGAACTAACGAGTCCGCCTCTGGGCATCGCCTGACCCGACCGCGTTCCTGGCCTAATCCTCCTGCCTCAGCATCCGGGAGCTGCCTCTCCCGAGGGCCGGTGCAAAACCATGTGCACGTCGTCGGAGCCAAAGGGGACGGGGGTGCAGGGACCTACAATCTTGGGATTCGGGTGTCCGCACTCACATCCAACATTCTGGAAGGACCTTGGCCCGAGAGTTTGGTTGCTGCTGCCAGTTCCTGTCACCGGGCCTCTCATCCCTGGAGTGACTTGGGTTACAATTGAGATGACTATAAAGGGCAGGCTAGAGTGAGGAGGTTATGGTCACTCTGGTCCGTTAGGGCCTAAGGTGCCTTGTAATGGTGTCTACTTGGAACTTGCAACTTCGGAAGTGGGGAGCTGAAACTATGGCCAGTCCCAGGGTGGCCTCAGGTAGTGGAAAGCATGGGGCCTTGGTTCTAAAGGTGGTGCTCTTGGAGAACGCTAATTTCCACCCACACATCTAACTGCAGCTTCCTCACATCTCTCTCTGAAGCCTGGCCAGAGGGAAGCCTCTGCTGTGACCCACCCTCAGCGGTGGGAGACTGGGAGACCTGGAGACAAACAGCAAAGTCACAGCTTGAGGGGGGGGCTTGTCGTTTCTCACTACTCATTGTGCCCTCAAGTATGGATCTCCACCTTAGAGAATAGTTGCTGTGGAGGCTTTCTTCTTGGAAAAGCTATGCATATACATTGAACTGTGGGAAAAGTGTTCATACAGATGTAACTTCGACCAGTCACACCAGTTTGCCTCTGTCCATGCATAGCAGTAAACTCAGCTGAGTTGGTGTTTCAGGGAAAACTTACAGAGGGCAAGAACAGGGGCACTGCTGCTATGACTCAAGCTGTCTCCTGCCAGACAAGCAGCAAGGGTGAAAATTCCTTAGGGATGATTCCATAACCTATTTCTCATTGGTGAAAGTTACTCTATCCTGAACTAAATAAGTTATATATCACATCATCTTTGTCCAAACAGCAAATGTTCCGATGGTATGGCACCAAATTAAGCAATGCAAGTGGAAAATGCTGCTCTTATGTTCTATGTTTATTAAAAATGTACCAACCAAGAATCTTGGCAACCTACAGCCATTTCCATCTTTTGAATGGCAGCCTGCCAGCCACAAGTGGTCAGAACATTGCCTTTGGATTTAGATCTTGCATCGGTGGCCTAACCTCCAAAGGTCACTCTGCAAAAGGCAGTTCTGACAAAATGTTATTATTGCTTTTTGTTCATATTTGGTTTAATATGGGGGCGAGCTTGAGCTATGGAATCATAGACTAATTCTGGCCACAAAGGAAACTTTGTGAAGTGTGTTACTATATAGAATAAAAGAATTTTAGAGATGGAAGGAATCTTAAGCCAACCAGCTTGTTTTTAGGAAGAGGAATGTGAGGCCCAGAGAGGTTAAGTAACTTGCCTACAGGCACGCAGTTCCTCTGGCAGAGCTAAACCTAAGCCAGGATTTCCAATTCATGGCCCATTACTCCTTCTGCCACACCATGCTACATTCCTGTGATATAACTGGAGTGCATTAAGACAGTAAAATTTTAAGTTGATTCCCTTCTCATTAATCTTGTTCAAAAATTAAGTTTGGTTTTCTGAATAGTGAAAATCATTTGAACTCTTCTTGTGAGGGTTGCTGGGCCCAAAGCCCAATGCTTGGCCCACAGTGCTGGCATCTGGATGCTCCAAAAGTGAGTGAATGAGCCAGAGAATGAGTGCTTTAACCATTCATCAGAAGAATTATGCTAATGTATATAGACTTTGTTTTTCCTCCCTGGTGTTGGGATGGAATCCAGGGCCTTGCTCATGCTAAGATCGTGCTGCACCCCCAACCCCAACTTACTTACCTTCTTTCTTTCTTGGTACCAGGGAATTGAACTCGGGTCCAACTTTCTTCTTAACACCAAGTATATGGACCTCCACTTTCCCTCACAGAACTTTCAGTGTTCCTCAGTATCACAGCCCTCAGTGTACACAGCCAGATCACAAATTGGTCTGTATGTCTGCTATCAGTTCACACTCAGAAAATGAAAAACACCTACAGTGTTGAAGATGGGTTTGCCACAGGAGTCCTGTACTTTGGCTTCAAGGTTTGCCACTAAAACAGACCTGTTGAAGCCCATCCAGGACCCTCAGTGTAGACTGGTCCTCCATGTGTGGGTGCCATGACCTGTGTGGCTGAGGGGTTTACAGTGTAAGAAACGAAGGTGAGAGATTCAGAAAGTCAAAGAATAAGACAAACATGACAGTAAAGTTTACATAGCTGAGGCTAGGTGGAATCCTTTTGTTCTGATGTGACAAAAAAACTTGGCTTGCATCCTTAGCACCTTTATTTATAGTGTAGATAAGGAAACCAAAGGGGATGGATGCCTGATTGGAACAGGGAGAACAGCTAGGGTCTGCAGGAGACAATGCTTGATGTTTCTCTGGCATACAGGTAGGGAGGAAGACAGTCCTCTTGTCAGCCAGGCCTTACTCCACCCTGCCCTCTCATAGCCTGTTCTCCCTCAGCGCCCTGCCTTGTCCGCCGGAGGAGTTGAGTTAGACCTGACCGTAGTGATCTATAAGCAGAGCTCCCGGCATGTGGAAATGAGGAAGACGCGTACACCTAATGCTGCCAGCAGTTGGGAGGCCAGTGCAGAGGAAGGGCCCTTGCAGTCCCCAAGAAAAAGCCTTCCCTCAAGGTCCTTGGGGACTGAGAAAGAAGGAAAGGTAGCTCGGAGTGCACTTTGTACTAGTGTGTAACAGTACTGTATTTTCTTTTGTGAAGTCTGCAGTGTAATTTTTGTTTACCTAAGGGGGAGAAGAGTAATACAGACCTTGACATTCCAATAGGATTGAAGATACTTTATTACTCATTTTTCCAATTTAGCTGCCCATATATAATCTCAGCTCTAAAATACGTTCAGGAGATGTGGAGAAAACTATTTGTCTCTCTGCCATTTGCATTATTCTCCATTCATCATTTATCTCCCTTCCATATTAGGGTTTACTCAGTTAATTTCCTTTCTTCTCCCTTGAGTCTTTTTCTCTCCTTAACTTGACAGTGTTTACACTTGCAGGAGAGTCCCATAGCCAGAGTGGTGTTTGAGTTGCATTAATTGGCAGAGGCTGCATTCTCTAAAATGTGATGAATTATTTCCACAAAATTCAGCCAAGGCTGCTCTTAAAGAATATGGCAGGAGGTCGCCCTTTCTAGATAATGAACCATGGTGCTTTTGAAACTGATTGCAAAGAGGTATCATCCTCTAATTCTAAACTCTTACCTTTTACTTTGTGAAATTCTGCAGGGACCTCGGAAAGAAGAATGAGTGGTTGTTCTTTCCAGCACTGAATTGGCTGACTTGCCCTATTTACTGTAATCAAACTTGAGAACACCAGTTAATTTTCCTGGCCAGGGGACAACTGACCTTGGAGTATTTTCTCAAAGGAGATTTGAAGGAAAGTTAATAAAGAAAAGATTCTTTTCTGACTAATCACAATAGAAAAGACAAATATTACCATGAGGATAGATCCTGAACAAGCTGCCTAAAATTAGCTCTTGCTGCTTAACAACACTTCTTTTGTGGTGTTTATCTCACCTTTCAGGTAAGTTTTGAATTCCAATTATCTTTTCTTTTGAAACCATTGCTAATTGTAGTGACCTGGCCAAATTCTAACTTGAAAATTATCTTCCAGTCTTCATTTAATTAGGTTTAATAACAAAATTCAACCTCCAGTCAGGTCTTACTAAAATGGGAAGAAAGCAGAAATAATTTAAAATAATTTCATTTTGTGTCATTGGTCCTAATACTTACATGTGGCCTCCAGACCAAATGACCTTTAACTCATTTATCCTTCATTCCGCTGAATAATGAAGTAAGATGGTGCTATTATGTTCATTTTATATAGGGGGGTCCTTTAATCAAAGAAGCCAGGGGCTGAATACTAAATCTGGTGGCAAATGAACTGAGTAACAAGTGTAAAGGAGGGCCACTGAGGCCTGGGGATGAAGTGCAGCAACAGAGGGCTTGCCTGGCATATGTGGGCCCTAGTTTTGATTCTCCAGCATACCAACAAAGTCTCACTTCCCACCCCTCTCTGTACAAATGCCTGCCTTTAGTGGAACCTGACATGAGCTCTACACTGGAGGGAAAAAGTCATGCTCCTGAGTCTCCAGAATGTAAGAGATAGATGTGATCAGCTGGCCGTTAATGATCTCTAACTGTCTGAGTACTTACACACATTAATTCAATTAATCCTCAGACTCTTCTGGCATCAGCACCACTGTGCCTTGCTGTGCAGCTCATGAAGGTGAGACAGAATTAAGAGACCTGCCTGAAGCCACACAGCTAGTGGGAGACCACAGAAGCCAGCTCCCCACTCATACTCCCAACATCCACACCAAAATACCTCCTCTAATTAAAAAGAAAAGGGGGAAGGGGATTGCAGATGTAGCTCAGTGGTGGAGCGTTTTTCAGCACGTACAAGGCCCTGGGTTCGATCCCCAGTGAGAGAAAGATACACAATAAGACAGATGGGCACACAGACACAGAGACAGAGACAGACACAGATTCAAGGTCCATTTAGGAAATAGCACCAGCTCTGCTAAAAACAACACTTAACTCCTCACTGTCACAAGAAGCCACAGTAGATAACCTCTCTGAAAAATCATGACATTCCTTTTTCCCAAGCTATAAATAAACCCTTCTTTTGGGCAGACACTTGGTCTCTAGTGCCTCAGCTGTGCCTTGTGTGATATGAGGGCTCAGGAAATTTAACAAAACTCCTAGTTAGAGAACTTCAAATTAATGCTAGGACTTTATTTCTAGTATACTAGTGCTATTGTGAAATTACCAGTGGTGATTCATTCATCACTCCTTTATTTTAAATATCCCAAACATAAAAGAGTAGATTTTTACAGAGCTTATGGGGTAATATTTTTGTTGTTGTTGCTTTTGTTTTTGTTTTTGTTCTGGTACCAGGAATCAAACTTGGGACCTTGCACTTGTGAGGCAGGTAGCGGAACCACTGAGCTAAATCCCTGGCCCAGGGTTAGAGTTTCTTAAAACAACTCAATGAACCCAAAACTCATAAAAGCCCACTAATATTTTTTGTTGAATACAGGATGACACAATCCTGTGTGTGAGTTTGTATGTGTGTTTTCTTGTTTGTACTTTTATTTTGTTTTGTTTACAAAACACCATGTGCACTATATAAATTTGATGAGTTTGGACATACACATACACCTTTGAGCCCATGTACATCTTTAAAGATATTTTGAGAAGTGTCCACATTCACTCTTTAAATATTCTAATTAGTAGTAGAGAGAGAGTGTGTTCCCCAAGTGGTCCTATGTTGTCTTTAGCTTTGGTTGTTTGCAAACATCTTAGTCTAGGATGAGATTTACCAAGATCTTTGGAAAGAACACATCCATTTCTTCATATGTATTCTTGTGAGGATTTAAACACTCATTTAAAGTTTATCACCAGTGCAGATGACTATAATGTTTCAGGAAAAGCCCTGCATAGAATCTTACTGTCCCATTCAGGATATCTTGTCTAACTTAAGCATTTCATACCTGTCAAGCATCTCTTAAGGAATCTTTATTTAAATAGTTCATGTTTTGTGTGTTTTTTGTAATGCAGCCTCCCCTGAGCACCTCACTGTACTTGATTTTACTCAGTGTCTTTTGCTCAAAAACAGTGTTTACCTCCTAAAGTTCAAAGTCTGGTCTTTTCCTTCTTGTTTTTCACTTTATTTTCTCTCCTACTACTAATGAGATGGTAATTCTTGATTCACTTTATTTGTGTTATTTATATCTTTAGGTCTCTGTTTAATATAAAGTCTGACTTGACATTCTTTTCCTACTACATGATGCCCAAATTAAGTTAAGAAGCAATTCCAGAGAAAGCTGGCCTGTGATCCTTCATGTTCTTCTGGTATCCTGAGCTCTAGAGAGCCTGTTTTATTTGCAAGCTGAGCTCATAGTTTGTCAAGGGTAACCCAATTGTCCCTTCCAGAGCAACTGTGGTCCAAGACCAGATGTGGAGACGGAGTAGGGAGAAAAGATGACAGAGGACAGTGTGGCCATTGTAAATGCGTGAAAGTAATTGACAGGGCAATTTGATTTCTAGATCAAGGCCTAGTCATTTAGCACCAACCAAGGAATACAAGGCAGTTGGCCATTTCCAAAAGATAGGACTACCCTAACAAGATAGCCACTGAGAACAGTAAGAGTCCAGGTGCTAAGTCTAACCTAACTACTCCCACCATCTAGGAAAAGGAGCTTTTCTGTATTGCCTTTCTATCAGGCAAGGCCCTTTTGTTAGGATTCTGGTTGCAAGTGACAGAAACCCAGTTCAAAGTAGCTTGGGGCTAGTGTGTATATGTTTCAAATATGTTCTCCAGAGCCAGGGCCTAAAGCCACATAGTCACCTCCATCTCTTAGCTCTGCTTTACTTTATTTGTGTTTTCGTCTAGTCCCCTCTTCTGTGCCTATCCCTGAGCCACCTTCTACTACCTCTGTGAAGGCAGAGCTGGGCATACCATCCAACCAATGAGCAGTCTCATTGCCCCAGCCTGATTTGTAGGGCCATCCTGGACCACGACTGAGGCCAGGTTGAAGAGGCTATTGAATTGGCCAGGACCACATCATGGACTCCTGGGGGCACTATGCTGCCACCAAGTCGAATGACTCACAGAGCCTCTAACTAAGGAGGGTGGGTTCAACTAAACAACCAAAATCCAAGTGAGGTAAGAGTGGGGAAGGGAATGGTATCAGTTCACAAAGAGCAAAGCAGAAAGCAGTGTTTCCAAGCCCCCAAATGAAGCCCCAGGCACAGTGATGCAGACACTGCAGAGATGAGCTCAAGTAGCAGCTGCTGTCCTCCACAGGGCAAGGTCCAGGGCAGTGTAGGCCTCTGCCCTCCAGTCGTGGGTGTCCCCTTTCTCCTATCTGCCTTCCCTCCCATTGATGCAAGTCTTACAACAGCAGTCACAATAACAGCCCTTGTTTAGCTTCTCTGAGCTTGGCCTGTGGCTTGCTCTGGCCAGTGGCACAATAGCAGATATGACCCTCATGAGGACTGTGATGGGCTGTGCCTGGAGCCTACCCTTTCCTGATGCTCTTTGGAACCCTGAGATGGTCCCCAGAAGAAGTAGGCTGGATAGTAAGGGCTGCGAGATGTGTAGGCAGATAGAGCCTGCAGGCTGCCTCTGAGAATAGAGCCACCAGCCTGCCAACCCCCAGGCTAAGAGGCCTCTAGGCCTCCTGAGCCCAGGTGAGCTGACCTGGACCAAGAGGAAAGCCCAATAAACCCTCAGAGTCATGAGCAATGATGGTTATTATTTTGTCTTTTGGTTTTTGTTTTCTTGTTGGGCCTTGTGTATGTTAATCATTCCTTCTAACCCATGGCATCATTTTGAAGACACTAAAGTTAGGAGGTAGTTGGTTATACAGCCAAAGTTAACTGATGCACCAATGCTGTTCTCCAAGAACTTCCTGTAAGTCTTTGAGTTGCTACTGCACAGTAGGGAGAATTTGGGATTGAAGCTCTTCTTCCAGTTAAAAAATGTATACTTTGGCCCAGGACCTCACATTAAGGATGCCCTGGAGACTTCTCAGAGTCTGTGAGCTTTGATGTGCTCTAGCCTGGATTGACTGATACACTTTGAAGCTCTTCTTACAAAAGGAGATGGAAAATTCAAGATGGAGGACAAACAAAGATAAAAAGCCAGGTTACCAGAAGATAAGATAGGAATTATTGAAACTATGAGCAAAAGCCATGAGCTGTGTGTTGGTAGTCTAGATTCTTGTTTGTTTCTTCCTTATTTTCCTTTAGTAAATATGTGTTCGGATACTTCAAACTGCTCTCAGATGGGCACATGATATTAAAGCTCAAGTTCAAGTTTCCAGGGAGAATATCACCCCTCTCAATTCTACTGCTGTTGAGTTGATGATAAGGTGAATATCCCTAACCATACTCGTAAGTTCTTTGGCAATGAACACTTAGGAACCAGCTCCAACTCAGCTACACTTGGCAAAGTTCTCAGCAGAGATCTCTGTGTCCTGGAGGGAGCAGACATGAGTAGGGATGAGATGCATGCTTCTTTCCAATTGGAGAAAGACACTAAGGTCATCCTGCAGAGGTGTTCATTCGAAATGGTCTGGTCCTCAGACAATGAAATAGGGAAGCAAGCAGATATTCCTGGAGGGTTCAGAGCAGGCTTTAGGCTTTGGCCTCCACACTCACCAAGCAACAGTCTAGTGTAGTAACTGCAAGGAAGCTGGATTGTATGCAATCCAGGAATCTGCTTTAGGGTACTGAGAGCTCCAGACATGGGGACCCAGTGGAAGCAGACATGTAGGTCAGGAAGAAGGAAGTCAGGCTATTGGAAGAGAGAAAGAGCTTCCATTTCTCCATTAGGAGGGCCCCGACCACTCTGCCCTTTGGGAAGTGTTGGTTGTATTGTGACTTGGCCAGAGACCTATATGAATAACTCATTTGAAAAAAGAAAAAAAAAAAGCTTGGGTGGACAAGTCACCCTGAATCTAGAGTATTATTTTTCATGTGGTGAGACCTCAGGAAGTGGGGGCAGCATCTCCTGCATAGGGGCTCTCCTTTCTTCTGTTTTGTTTTGCTTTGAGATAGGGTCTCGCTATGTAGCCAAGGCTGGTCTTGAACTCACAGCCATCCCCTACCTTAGCCTCTTCTTTGCTGGGGTGACAGGTACCAACACACCTGGCTCTTCAGGGGATTCTGGTTCTTACCTCTCTGAGTTTTAGATTCTTTTTCTTCGACTGGCTTCATCACAAAGCTGTAACCATTGCTGCCAGCAGCTCTCAACTCTCCTCTTTCTTGGCCACCAGAGACTGCAGAAGGGCTCTTCCCCAGCAGGAGGTAGGCAAGGAGAAGCCCCTCAAGGAAGGGAGGGAATGCTCCCTGAAGATGGAAATAAAACAGTCCTGAATTCTTCTGTCTTCCCCTTTGTAAATGGGGAGGGGAAAAGGGTGGAAGGGAGAGGAGAGGTATGGGGAAAAAAGAAATAACATACATCACATACAGGTACAAAAACTACTTATGATGAATGTGATCATTATGTATGGCAAATGTGTACTAATAGAAAATTTAAAATAAAAATAAATCTTATCTTTCTTGCCAAGTGCTGCTGCTTCCCAGTGGATCCCTAGGAAGAGTAAAAATGGAAAATAATAAAACTGACACGTAACATAGGTTCTGGGCAGTGTCTTTACTTCTCTCCCTCTCTCATTTTCCTTTTTAACCTGGCTGTATAGTAAAATTTTAAAAAATAAAAATGGAAATGCAGCAGCAGAAAGAAAAATGTAAACCATCAGTGTTAAAGACGACACCACCCTTAAATATATAAATAGAATAGAGATCCATTTAAAATATAGAAAAATACTTCCATAAACTTTTCAAGTGAGAGAACAGTGGTGGAAGCAGTCCTGAAATAAGTTATTTCCAGTTCCACAGGGGCCTGTGGGACCACATCAATATCAGCTACACTGCTTTCACAGTTGCACGGAACTGGGTCTGTGCACTGTACAGGTTACTGAGGTCTACTTTGTTTGTATCTTGGATGATTTGGACTACTTTCAAGCACCAATTCAAACTGGATTTGGTGGCACACATCTGTAATCCCAGCATTCAGGAAGCTGAGGCATGAGGATTGCCATGAGTTCAAGGCCAGCCTGAACACACCCTATCTCAAAAAAAAGAAAAAAACGACATCAATTCATAAATAAATAGAACCAAAAGAAAAGCCTACAAAATAATGTCAACTACTGTACTTTTAGTTTATTTCAGTAATAATCTAAGTCCAATTACTTTTTGTGCCTTGTTTTTTTGAAATGGCGTTTTGTAATGTTGCCCAACTGGTCTTGAACTTGTGGGCTCAAATAGCCTCCTGCCTTAACCTCCAGAGTAACTGGGACTATAAGCAGCTGTCACTACACCCAACTCATTTCAGTTACTTTTTAATGAATGTTACCGTGGCATAAAGTGTATATCATAAAATGTACCCATTAAGTATATATTTCTTCAATGAGTTTGGACCTATTTGTGTCCCATGTGACCACCATTGCTCCATCACCCCCCAAATTCCTTTGGGAGCCTTCCTAGTCAATCTCTCCCTCAACCTTAGCCCTAGGCAACCACTGGTCTGCTTTCTCTCACTCTAGGTCAGACTTTTCCAGAATTTCACATAAATGTGTGTTGGGTCAGTTTCTCTGAGTAGGTTTTTTTTGCAATTTCTTGTATTATATTTACCCATAGGCCATGTCTTGTTACTGCTGAACAGTTCACATTGCATGGATTTGCCACAGTTCGTTTAATGTCTTTATCTGCTTCTCTGCCGTTGGAGATCCGGGTTGGTTCCAGCTGGGGCTGTGAAGTAGGTACCTGTTACAAACATTCATAAAGAAGTCTTGGGCTGGGAATTTAGCTAAGCGGTTCGGTGGCCTGCCTCACAAGCAGAAGGACCTGAGTTCGATCCCCGGCACCAAAAAAAAAAAAAAAAAAAAAAAAAAAAAGAAGAAGTCTTTTGAGGACATGTCTTAGCCTGTTTTCTGCGTTACTAGTTACACAATGCCACAATATGCATACATTTTAAAGAGCAGATTTATTTTGGCTCAGGTCTGGAAATCCAAGGCCAAGGGGTTTTATCTCTTGCTGGCAGATTCCTAAAACAACAAATGTCATCATGTGTGCCAGAGACAAGGAGTATTGTATGAGTGTGATGAGTGTGTGTGTGTGGGTGTGCATATGTGTGTGTGTGACTCTCTGATTCCTTTCTCTTTCTCTCTCTCTCCTCCAATCACAAGAGCTCCATTCTGATGACTTCATCGAATCACTCCACAGGCCCCACCTCCAAATGCCATAGTCAGAATGAGTTTCTCTTTTCAATATCTCACAATGGGAAGTAAACCCCAATATGCATTTCAGAGAAGATGAACCACATTCAAATTATAGCAAGACACATGTTTTCAGTTCTCAGGGGTGAAAAGGCTGGGTCATGTGGTAAGTGTATATTTAGCTTTGCAGGGAACTGACAAACTATTTTCTAAAGTGGCACCATTTTCTATTCTTACCAGCATTTATGAGTTGCACTTGCCCCACAGCCTTGCCAACACCTGAGATGGTTCGCCTTTGTGGCCCATTCTGGTGGGTATGTTGCATTATGAGTTTGATCTGCATCTCCCTGGTAACCATCTTTCCACCTGTGTCTCTTAGTTCCTCTCCATTGCTGCTTTTCCACATTCTGCTCTCATCACCTCCTGTCTAACATGTCTATTTCTAAGTCATCTCCAACGTAAATCAAGGTCTGACCTACCCCCTCTTATAAACCTTCTAGGGAGGCTGCCCTACTTTTTCAGAGCAAAGTTCATTCTTCTCATTCAAGGCCTGTGCCAATTTAGCTACACTAGACATTTGAAGACCGATTTCATGACATGTATTCCCCCCACCGACCCCTGCATCCCACATACTCATGCCTTAGACTGATGACAGTTCCAATCCTCATGCCTGCCCATAGCTAGTGGCTTTGATGACACTGTTTGTTCTCTGTATGACAGATGCTCATTCTCTAGGGCCAGCCTACAGGCTCTTCTGTGACAACCTCATCCCCATGCTCAGTGGTGGTCCCTCAGAAACTCTTTGGCAGCTGAGGGTGAGAGCTGGCAGGGTCCTCTGAGGTCACAGCAGTGGCTGACTGTGGAGGTGGTGCTGTTTCTTGCCAGAGAGCACCTCCACAGGGACAACTCCACAGGGACAGCTGTGGTCCTCACTCTTATTCTGCTTTCTGGCGGCTTTGTTAACTCCTATTCAGTGACACTGGCTGACTGAATGTGAGGATAGATGACCAAGTAAATAAACGAACAATAATTTTCTGTGAGCAAATTGTTTACTTTCTGAGTCCTCTATTCCCTTCTCTGTAAACTGAGAGTTGAATTGCTGATCTGTGTCTCTCCAGTTCTAATGATGTTTAAAATTCCACGTTTATATTTTGAAATACAGTAGAATGGTATATTTGAACATAGCCCCAAGCTGGATGATGGCTCAGAGTTGCTCATTGGATGATGCTAGGTTGTCCTTGATGCTGAAGGGCAGGCTCTCTTTCACCAGGAAGCAGTAAAATGGAAATACTCGACTCTTCTCAGTTAGCTTTGCCAGAAGATGTGCTGATGAAGAATTGCACTGTTATTCTAAATATACAATGCAGCAAGAATGGCACATTCTCACAATCTCCTATAGAGTTAATCCTTTATATTTCTATATGTCATATGCTCTCTTATTTTATGCTTTAGGAGAAGACAAAAGGAGGGAAAATGGTGATACTTAGGACAGTAGAGTCCCATTTAGCTGTATAGTCACAATTCAAACAATCCAGTAGCAATATTATTTAAGTTACAACTTCTTGTATTTACAATCTAAAAAAAAATACTCGAGTACATCGTGTTAAAAATACAAAAAAGAGCTAGAAAATATATTAAGAAGACTTTTTTCCATACAGAATATGACAAGCATCATTTTAAGCAATACAAATTATCTATCTTTTGTTGTATATCTATATTTTAACCTATAAATTCAGGGATTTCTTTTCCACATGAAATTGAAGCAGTCTATGATAACTTCTTAAATTCTGTCAAATATTATACCATTTGTCAGCTGGCAACAACCAGAGCCAATTCTGCAACTTGGATTTCAGATATAGTAAGTGGTAAATCATTCGTAAAACCCAAAATCCACAGTTATGACAGCAAAAATACCCTCTGCACACATCAGGAAGATTACATGACTGCAGCCAGTGCTTAATAATTGTTCTGTAGAAGGCACACGAGGCATTGCCCCCCTGTTCTAATGTGCCAGAACACCACAAGGATTGCTATTAATGATCAATTCTGAAGCAAAAGCTGCTCATGGTGTACTATTAGTATAACCGCTAGCAATCTTCCAGGACACCTGCACATGTCAGGAGTTTTTGTCCAAATCATGAGTTTTCTTCCTCTGACATTCCGAGGGTCATGCTGAATTGGTTGTTCCCCTGCCTGTCTCTGCCCATAGGAGTACTTCCCGGTATTCCTGCCTCTTCGAGAAAATACCAGACCAGGAGTGTGGTGACCCTTTCTGGGTGTCTTTCACCTGCTATGAAATTGGATAATAGTTGTGGGGAAGAATCTACCCAATAGGGCTCTTTTGAAAGCAGATTTAATTTAAAAATCTCTACAATATCCCCAAGGAATTCTGGTTCACAAAATCTCTCAGTTGATAGTGAATTTTTAAAGGATTCTTACTGTGTAGCTACTAACAGCACTTCTGGCCCTCTATGTCACAATTCCCCACCTGTGAATTCAATCAAGCATGGATTAATGATGTTCTTTAAAAACTGCATTTATACTGAACATGTACAGACTGTTTCTGTGCTTGTCTCTACTTCCTATACAAGGTAGAACAACTCTTTATATGGCATCTGCATCATTAGGTATTGTAAGTGTCTAAGGATGATCTAAAGTCAGTGGGAAGATAAGCATAGGTTCTTTGCAAGGATGACACCATGTTACATGAGGGACTTTGAGGTCTGAAGATGTTGGGAGCTGTAGGGGTCCTAGAACCAATCCCTGCAACATGGGGGATGAAGATCCCTTAGAAATACAGCACTATGAGAAAATGCTCTTAACCTAGCATGGCTACCAAACTGTAAAAAGGGAATGCACCTGTAGTACCTGCTTCTTGGGAGGCTGAGGCAGGAAGATCTGTTGAAAGTAGGAGTTCAAGGCCAACCTTAACAATATACTATCAAGACTCTGTCTCTTAAATAAAAGGCAGAGTAGAATTTTTTTGCTTTGTTTTGTTTTTTTGTTTTTTGAGACAGGGTCTCACTATGTAGTTGAGACTGACCTGGAATTCACTATGTAGCCCAGGGTGGTCTCAAACTCACAACGATCCTCCTGCCTCCACCTCCTGAGTGCTGGGATTACAGGCGTGTGCCACCATGCCTGGCTCAAAGTAGAATCTTTGAAGTCTCCTAATTTCAAATATTGGCTATCTCCTACAGAGGTCATAATTATAATATTTGAAATTTAAGTAGGAAATTTTGTATTTTCTTCTGTCTTAAAGAACCACAGGGTATTCATTTGCCAGGCCCACTGTAACAAAGCTCCACACCATGGAAGACATAGAGCAATTGACATTTGTAATCTCAGACTAGAAGTCCAGGGCCAATGTGTCAACAGAGTTGGTGCCTTCCAACTGTTGGTGGTCACTTGTCTCTGAATTCCTGTGAACTTTGCCTTCCACTTTCCATGGTGTCTTCTTTGTGGAGTTTTGGGGAAGTTTTGTTTGTTTGTTTGTTTGTTTTTGAGACAGGGTCTTGCTGTGTCATCCAGGCTGGGCTTGAACTCATTGTGTAGCCTAAGAGGGGCTCAAACTCAGCCTCTGGAGTGCTGGGATCACAGGTATGCAGCATCACACCTAGCTCACATGTGTGCCTTTGTGTTCACATGCACCAGTCACATGGATCCTCCCCAATCCAGTGCAATTTCATCTTACCTAAATTGATCACATGTACAATCATCTTATGAACAACAAGGGTTTGGGAGGGCTGGGGTTAGGGCTTGAGTCTAATTCAATGCCCTCTAAGTTCTACTTTGTTGATTTCTGTTTCATTTGTTATAAATGTTATTGAAAGCCATATTCAGTAATGTGCCCCAGTGGGCCCAGGTATCAAGGGAGGCTGAGGCAGGAGGGTTGTGTGAGCCCAGGACTTCAAGGCCAGCTTAGGCACATAGTAAGGCTCCAACTGAAAAAGAAAAAAAATGGTTGTGTGGTACTAAATTGATTTCACAACCCACTAATATACATGTTTGGGGAAAAAAAATGACCTAGAACACTGAGGAGTGAAACTGCTAAGACCCAACACACACAATAGTCCTTACAACAAATTGCACATTGTTTTGTCAAAGTGGTTATACCTGTGTGCACTCCCACTTAGTTCTGAAAACGCAGCTTTGCTTCCGCTCCACTGTGGCACTGTGAGGCTTAACTTCTGCTAATGCGCAGTTACAAACAGCATCGCTCAGTAGTCTGTGCTGGCTGCCTGGAGGAGGGATCAGCTCACCCCACATATATGTCTTTTGCCCAGTTTTTCTGTTGTTTTTGTTTTCTGGGTTTTTAAAAGATGCTTGTTGAAGAATTTGCTTCACATTTTGAGTTTTTTGTAAACTAGGAAGTGATTTTTTTCTTTGTTGTTTTGTTTTGTTTTTTGAGGTTAGATTTGGGGTCTGAGGGAGCACAGGTGCAGAAGCCCTCTCTTGCCTGTTCAGGGGAGAACTGAGTTGGGACCCAGCCACAGCAGCACTGTTCCTGTTTGTGGAGCCAGGACAGAACCCAGGGCCTCTGCTTGCTGAGCACGAGCCCTGCCCCAGAGCTGCACCCCAGAGTTGCTTTTTCTTTCTTTCTTGAAGGTGCAGCACCTGTGGGAGTCAGTGGTGCTAGGTCACCCACTCCTCCTGGACACTATTTGGAAACAGCACCCCACCCCATCACAGCCAAACACCTCACTTTCCGGCCCACTGAGCACTGTGACACAGGTTCCTGTGAACCCAAAATCATCTCTGGCTGCACATCTGGGTCTGTCCTTTCACACGTCTCCTCTCTTTGGTGTTCACTGAGAGGAGAGAAAGCCACTGGTCCCTGCTGTGGATGGCAATAAAGGTGCTCTGCCTCAGGAACCAGGCACTCCTTCTGCCCAGACCAGTATGGGGCTGCCCCACAGCTGTCTCTGGCCCCGTCCCCGAGGGGTCTAGTGGTAGGGCCTTCCAGAGAAGCGCTTCACAAAGTGATGATCCTTTTCCATGGCAACTTGTTATATGGGAGGTTGTGCTATCAAACCAGTCATAATCGATCATCACCTCAATATCAGAAAAGCAACCGCCAAGTAACCCTCAAGCCCTGAATGACTAGATTACAACCACACTGAGTCCAGCCTTGTTTGCCCTCTGTACCATGCTGAATATAAGTTCATTTCTGCGAGGCTCATGTGTGCCTTATCTTTTGAAGACATCAGGATATGAGCTTTGGGCTCTGCTTCCCAAGGCCCCTTGCTATGCAGACTGGATCCTAGAGGCCCTGCTGTTAGGGAGAGACTTTCAAACTGACCTCAGGACCCTGCCCCTCAGATTCCCTGTGATGAGAGTAAGAAGCAGAGGGCTGGAGCTATGGCCTGCCTGCTTCAGCCCTTTTGTTGTTGTTTTATAAACACAATCCCATATGAAAATGATTTCTTGGGGGGTACTGGAGATTGAACTCAGGTCCTTGTGCTTACAAGGCAGGTGGCAGAACCACTGAGCTAAATCCCTGACCCTGAAAATGCATTTTTAAATGCAACTTGTTTTTAAAGATGTGGCCATCCCTGAGCAACTTACAGTGGGCCTGTGGCTTGAGAGGCAACCTGGGGGCGTAGATGGCTTAGTTTCCTTCTAGTGGAGCAGGCTCTAGGGATGACACCTCTTCTCTTTCTTCCCACGGTCCCACCACACTGGCCTGCTCTCTAGGTCCTTCTTGTGGGTCTCTCAAGTCTGTCCCCCTTTGCTCTACAGAAATAGACTCGGCTTGTACCCTGTCCATGCTTCTATGCGACTGAGTTTTTGCATAAGGATGAGGGGACACAAGCCATGTGTGTCGCAGCCACATCACTTGCTTCAAAAAACACTGTCTAGGGCTGGGAATTTAGCTCAGTGGTTCTGCCGCCTGCCTCACAAGCACAAAGACCTGAGTTTGATCCCCAGTATCAAAAAACAAACACACAAAAAACATTGTCTCTCCCAGACTCCTCTTCCAGGTGGGTATAAACGCCTTAGACATGGGCTCAGAAGCGTGATGGCGGAAAATCCAGAGACAAAGGAGCAGTGAACCTAGGGCTCAGTGTCCTAAAAGGACCAGTGTAGACACTTGGAGCCACATTCTCCAAGCACACAAGTGCAGGGAAGGAACCAGTTAGTCCTCCTGAGTGACCTGAATGCCACCATGCACACATTTCTCCTGTCAATGCCTTTCTGGTTGAAAAAATAAATTTGTACTTGAGTTTCTTTCTGGTGTTTTTAAGATCAAGGTGGAACTCACACACTTCGCTGCTTTCTCTATTTCCTTTCCTTATCCCCTTTCCTCTTCCTTTGTAAATTCAGATCACTTAACAGACAAAGATCAAAGCTAAGCACGAACCCTCATTTTTCTGAGTTGCCAGTAAGGTCACTAACTATATATTTAGGTCCCTAGAGTCAACACTCGCGGTAAGGATGCATAAGGCACACAACAATCTCAGTTCTCACACAGCTTCTCAGTTCTCTTCCAGAAGCTGGCATTGCCATGTCCAAGGCCTGTATCAGTTGGCTGCTGTCCTTCGTACTGGCATTTTCTGTGCATATGGAACCAACCATTGGTGCTCACATCTCTCCAAAGATGTGTTAGTAACTGTGTGTGTGTGTGTGTCTGTGTCTGTGTGGTGTTGGGATCAAAGCCAGGGCCTTGTGTATGCCTTACCCCTGAGCCCTTTAATGCATTTCCTTTGTTTTTGTTTGTATAACTGTATTACCCTTTAGGCACTGCCTCAAAATGCCTAAGATAAATCAAATTTTAACAGGTAAGGTTTATTTTGACTCACAGTTTTACAAATTTCAGTTCATGATTGGTTGACCCATTGGTTCTGGGCCTGTGGTGAGGCAACACATCACAGTGGGTCTGTGTGGCAGAGAAGCCCTCATCTTTCAGTTGATAGGAATGAAAGGAGAGGAAGAAGTGGGAACCCAACTCCCTGCCAAGCCATGCCTCTGTGACTTCAGTTCCTCCCACTAGACCCTGCTTCTTTAAGGTCTAACCACCCTACAACAGGACCAAGCTGGGAACCACGCCTTCTGCAGGTGGGCCTTGGGAGAACACTGATCCAAACCATAGTAGTAACATTACTTTTAGTAGAAGGAAACTGAGGTCCAACAAAAGGAGGAACTAGATTGAGTCAGTGGTGAAATTTCCAGCCAAGTTTTAGAAATAAAATTTGTGCTGTGAGAAGACCAAGAATTCATGTTTTCTGATATCAAAAAAGGGATTTGGTCAACATACATAGGGTTAAAAGTGTGGGGAAAATAAATTCGGTGGTGTTGGTTCAGGACAGAACAAATAGGGAAGGCATAATAGAAAAACAGAGTTCTCCCTAAACTTCATAGCTCCAGTAAATTTGTAGATTTGGGTTAACCGAGCTCAAAATTCCAGAACTCAAATTACCCAAGCATGGCTGGATGGGACATCTTCAATCTCAGCATTTGTGTTCATCTCTACTCCACATCTTGACCCAATATGTAGATGATTTTCTCTCCATCTCTGTGCTGATAAGAAGCTTAAAGCCTAGGAAAGAGAAGGAAAAGTCTGTCTGCATTACGGACCAGGGGTTCCCAGTTATGGCTAATTCTATGTCCACTCCCTTGGCTCTTCCACCTTGCACTCAAACACACTGGACAGCTCAGACCACAGTGACCACACTGGGTATTTGTCACTATACAGCCAGTGACCCTAGGTCTCCATGTGGCTGTGGTGAATGCTCCTAAAAGGACCTGTTTCTCCTCTAGCCTCTGTGGTGTTGCATGTGCCTTGCCCTAAGGGGGAAAGGACAGAACAGGAAAGTGTGGAAGAAGGTGAATGAGAGTGTGTGGGGCCACCCTGAAGCACTCATGGGGACACCAAAGTGGCCCAGTGTATGGACAGCCAGGTCGCCCAGGGCTGGGCCAGGCCACTGTTGGTTACAGGAAGAATTGTGGATGTGGGATAGGAAAGAGCATGGCCAAGCTTGTGCCACAGGCAGTTTCCAGGGCACAGTGGCTCTTGCCTACTCCTGTCTTCCAAGTCTGGGCAGGTCCCTGTTTGGACTGACTCTACCTCAGCAGTTTACAGAGAATGGGAACCTGCGAGCTGCTCCAGCTAGAGCCGGTTTTCATACCACAGCACAAAACCAGTGACTGTACATGGAAGTCACTGAGAACTCACCTGGCCAGTCACTAGCATCCTGGAAAAGCTGTGGTTTAGACTCAGGACACCCTGGACATCTGGCCCTGTCTCAACCTCTAATGATGTGCCCTTGGCTAAACTGTCAAGCTTTCTGCATCTCAGCTCCTTAGAGGAGCAAGAAGCATGACTTGTTGCCTCATAGAAGCTTCATGCAGAGGCAAGAGAGTTAAAATGTTAGCAGGGAGCTTTGCTAACATCCATCCAAAAATTCTAAAAGGCACTAGATGCTCCAACATCATTTCTGAATTTTCTTACTGTGCATTTAAAATGTGGCTACAGAGAGTTGAATCTCCTGGATAAAGCATGGGCTTGAAAATCAAAAAGTGAAGCTATTTTTTATGAACTTTGGAGCAGTCATTAAACCATTTGCTATATCACATTTACAGTACACAGAATAGGGAGGATGACACTCCAACAACATTAATTGCTGCTAGTGAGATCCTTTGAAGCAAGGAAGCCCAGGGGCCTTTGTCTCAGCCTGCAGCACTGTGGGGAGCCTCTCCAAAGTCATCCTCCCAGGTGGCCTCTGTCATCTCTTTGGGCAACGCCAGAGCACACAAAGCCAGCACTTGCTTCACTTGCCCCAGGCTGAAGTTACAGGGTTTGCTTTCTCTATACCAACCATCAGCAGAAGAGCAGTTCTCTCTTGGTTCAGGCTAACCTCCTGCAAAGCAATAAGGGGGCTGTCCTTACTGTACTCACCAGAAGTGACACATGCCAAAGGAAGACATGGATGCACAAGGGAGTCCGTCCTAACCCATGGCACTGCTTTCTCCTTGGATCATCTGCTCTTGGGAGAGGAGTGGAGAGCTCCACCGGGATCTCCTCCCATGGCCAAGGTCATGTGTGTCTTTCTGGAAGTAGAAACAGCTTTGAAGAACACAAGCTTCCCCCATGCATACCCAAAAACTTTACCTCTTAGAAGTGGAGGGTGACAATGATGAATGTAACTCTACTGTATACCTAAAAGGTACCAATAAACTTAACAGGAGAAAAAGAAGTGGAGGGGGAGCTTTGTGCAAATAGGAGTTCATAAAAGAATGCACACTTTGGGGGGCGTGCAGCTCAGTGACAAGCTCACCTGGCATGCACATGCTCCTGAGTTCAACATCATCACTGCAGAAAGAAAAGAAAAAAATGCACAGTAACATTTCCCTCCACGTTTTCCATTAACAGCACATCTGGTACTTTAGTGTCTGTCCTTCGTGATTCGTACTCTACTTACAGAGCATCTACAAAAGTGTCTCCCAAACCCACTAGCAAATGCAAGAAAATGACATTTGGACACAGGACAATGTCACTGCCTTCAAAGGTGATAAAGCTCACAGTAGTAGCTTCTTTTCCCATTGTAGTGCTGAGCCCAGGGCCCCACATGGGCCGGTGAGTGAGCAAGAGCCTTATTCTTCACCCGAGCTCCCTCCCCACACCTCTGAGACCCACACACAAGCAGGTTGGCTGATGGACAGTAACAGCTACAGACTCAAGGTTATGCATATTGAGATATTTTTTAAGCCCACATGTAAAGAGCAGTAAAGATATTTCATGATGAAAGTAATTGGTTCTGAAGCTCCCTTTTCATTTCTCCCTACTTTTATGCAACTTGCATTTGGGTCCAATGTCATGTTTGTCATGTTTATATAGTAACCAAAAGCTCTGGATAAATATTTATGTAGTTACAAAACTTTTAACAGGCCCCAAACTTTGAATAATGCAGAAGAAAACAAAACACTTCATTGTGGACTGTTGTAAACCCCTGTTGTCAATATGACTTGGACGTGAAAGGAAAGGAGTGCGGGATGGGGCCCGTGTGTTTGCAGAGAGCTGGCACTGGGAGCAGGGAGGACGAGGAAGGGGCCGCAGGCTGCATTGGCAGCAGGACTCGAGGCCATGACTCGAAGGGGTTAGTTTGCACTTGTCAGCTGTTGTTACAAAGGCTTGTGTGATAAACGAGTAATGGACGCCACTGGCTCTTCTTACACTAAAAAATTCAGGGCATGTGGTCCAGCCAGCTCTCATCCCATTCTGTCTTTTGGACTCTCTGGAAGTATATTTGTTCCTAGTGGAGCTAAAAATATATAAAAAAAAGAATATTATGGCATTTAGGAGAGAACTGAGGCCAACAGTACAGTGCATCAGTCTTTAGGGACAGGACATAAAGAAATCATACTTGAAACTTGGACACAGTGTCATTTAAACAGGGCCCGGGCTCAGTGGGTGGGAACAAAGGAAGAGAACCCAGTGTGAGGCTTGTTCCTCTGAGTACGCAGAACCCACTCTGGCACCTTTTAAAGTGGATCTTTATGAGTGGATAAGACTTGTGTGCATGACTAGGAGTTTTGGGATCACTGGAATTGGGGATAGCACTCAGTAGTAGCTGTGTCTGCTATACAAGTTTGTTTGCTTTTTTGAGGGGTTACTGGGGATCGAACTCTGGTTCTTGTGCCTGCAAGGCAGGTGGCAGAACCACTGAGCTAAATTCCCAGCCCTACTGTACAAGTTTGATGGGGGACAAAGAGAACATTGCAGAAGTGGCTCAACATACTACAGGTGCCAAGTGAGCATTAGCTGTTCCAGGCTGAACATACTTCATTCAAAAATCTGAAACCCAGAGTGTTCCAAAATCATGGACCTTGGGCCTGGGATTTAGCTCAGTGGTTCCACCACCTGCCTTGAAAGCGCAAGGACCCAAGTTTGATCCCCTTCCAAAAAAAAAAAAAAAAAAAAAAAAAAACAGACCTTGGTTTGTTTTGCTTTTTTTGGGTGGGGTGCCAAGGATCAAACTCAGGACCCTGTGCTTGTGAGACAGGCACAGTGCCATTGAGCTAAATCCCTGGCCCCTATTTGTTTTGTCTTTTGAGACAGAACCTACTGTGTAACTCAGGCTGGCCTTGAAGCAGTGCTCCTCCTACCTCGGCTCCCAAGTGCTAGATTTTCAGGCATGCGCCAACACATCCAGTTCCCAGACTTTTTGAGTGCCAACATGGCAACATTACTTATTATATTGTATAAATTACATTCCAGCTAAGCACATGAGGCATACATGAAATCTATAAGTACGGTGGAGTTTGTACTTGGGTTCCATCCATGAGACATCCATCTCAGTACCTGTGTGTAAATATCCCAGAATGTTTCAGAAGCCCACATCAGAGACTCTTTTGGAGGAAGGCAGCTCTGGCTGGGCTGGCATCCCTCAGATCTCAACACACTGCCATCTACTCTTACTGTAGGGAGCAAGGGAATGCTAGAGCCACTAGGACAATTGGGCAGAAAAACTCCCCCAAAAACTTTGGCTTAGAGGAACGATGTTTAAGACTCTGTTCCATGAGAGCTCTGGACTAGGGAAGCAGACAGGAAAGAAAGCCATCTTGGAGGGAGGCAGGAAGGGTCATTCTTCCCTGCACAGTTCAGAGCATTTCTTGGAGCTTTGCAAGTGAACAAGGAATACTTGGAAACCTTAAAACAGTTCCACAAGCTAATGGCTGGCAACTGTGACCCTCTTCCTGCATCTGGCCCCAGGTGGCCACAATAATTCACAGTCTTTTTTTCTTTCTCTCATTGAGTTTATTGGTACATTTTAGGGATACAGTACAGTTACATTCATTATTGGGATCTTGTACCTTTACATGACAGGTCTTGGTTCTCATTTTTTCCCCTTGTCCCTTCCCTCCCTTCACCCCCTCCTACCCTCCCCATTTACAAACACTTTATTTCCATTTTTTCATATTTTTTTCTTTTCCCTATTACCGTTCCCCTACCCTGCCCACTTTCCCTACACTTTTAGCCCTTTTCTTCCTATTTCACATTGTTAATTATTTCATTAGGATCTTATGTACTATTACAGGTTTTCACACCAGAGAAACCATTTGGTATTTACACATGTGTGACTTATTTATTTCACTTAGGAGTATATCCTCAATATGTATCTATTTTCCTATGAATGAATCTAATTTCTCCTTCTTTATGGCTGCATAGTATTCCATTTTATAGAAAAACCACATCTTCTTTATCCAGTCTCCAACTGATGGGCAAATGGGCTATTTCCAAGTTTTAGCTAAATAATTCACAGTCTTGATGTGTCTTGAGGTCAACAGAGGATGGGAAACCAGATTCCAGTCTTTAACAATGGCATCTAGGGCATCCAGGCACATTGTTCAGTGAGCCACACAGCTCACAAGGACCCAGTACAGATCCAGGATGAGGGCTCCCTGAGGTAGAGGGAGGGTTCTCATTTGGAGGTAGGAGGAGGATTCTCGCACTCTGGCGCTGGGGGATCTATTCTCTCATCCCATTTCAGAACAGTTTTCTCTCATTTTAAAATTCAAATAAAAGGGCCAGGGAGGTAGCTCAGTGGTTCCACTGCCTGCCTCGCAAGCACAAGGTCCCAAGGTCGATCCCCGGTACCCGCCCCCCCAAATTCAGATAAGTTGAGAAGGGTGCTGCTGGCCTGTACTTTCAGCTACTTGGGAGACCGAGGCAGGTGTGCCTAGAGTGTCACACCAGTCCAGGCTATATATCGAGACCCTGTCTCAAAGAAAACAAAACAGAACAAAATTTCAGATGAATATCTCCTCAATATGAATGATACATTTTGAACTCTGAGCATGTTTTGATTCTGCAGTATTGATTCTGATAGGTATTTGTATCTGTAATACACTTTGCACTCTTGTAGGTGGTTTATGTCCATCATTTCCTTCAATCTCACGATGGCTCATCTCTAGACCTGAGATACACAGCTGGAAAATGGCAAAGACGGAACCCTATTTGCCCTTCTGCTCTACAGAAGGTGGCTTATTTCCCAGGGAATCTCTTGAAATATTTCTTTTGCCCTTGAAAGCATTCCCAAGGCTAAAGATGCAGCTCGGTGGTAGAGCACTTGCCTAGCATAATGAGGCCTGGGTTCAATCCTCAACACTGTAAAAAAAAAAAATCAGTACTGTTAGTTTTCTGAATATAAAAATATATTCAAAATCGAAAATTAGGAAACTGTGAAACACATAAAGAAGTAATTCTATAACTCCATGTATAAACACTGTAAACTTTTTAATTTTTTCCTAATATATTCTTTTGCATATATAGTTATAATATTGTTTTTAGCCTCAGATTGAGATCTTAAGGCTTTTCAGACTTTCCAAATTTTTTAAATTTTTCTTGAAATGTCAGAAAATCTGTTTTGCCTGGGGAAGCAAGTATGGACTGCTGAAGCTCGAATATAGTTTGGAAAATTGACCCTGGCTCCCATGAGGTACTAAATTCAGCATAATGCCTTTCTCTACCCCTTAGAGGCTTTGCATGGCTGACCACTTGTTTTTCTGGCAGTGGAGTGCTTCCAGCAGCAGCCCATGGCTATTAGTATCATTAGAAGTTCCTAAACCTCTTTGGGCATTAATTGTGCTCCAGATGTTACAGAAATTTATTGACTAAAAATGTATGTATATTAAAGCCTTTAGCTGCTCTCCTCAAGGTCACAGGGATCTCAGCTCCATTATCTAATTCATTTTTCAGCCAGACCCCATCCATGGGGTCACTGCCTCCTTATAGACCAGGGGCCTCATTATGCAAACCTCTAAGCCATTTATATCTCCCTTTGGCTGCCAGCGGTGCGCATGTTCCTTTAAAACACCTCTCCTTTGATAGATGGGCCTTCACCGGGACCTTTTGCAGGCAGGAGAGATTATTCTGTTTTGATTCTAACTTTGGTATCATTCTTCTCTCTTTGTCTGATCAAATGGAATTATTTTTAGTAGAGGCCACTTTGCCTGAAAGACAGCTAGCTCGTGGTTTTAAGAAGCCCTTGACATTGCAGACACATGGGCCTTGGGAAAATGTGTGTCTGGGATAGGAATATTTCCTCTACCTTTGAATTCACCATCTCTGCTCATTGCTTTGGTGCCGAATATAGAGACTGCAGCTCAAATGGCTCCGGAGAACACTTCCCGAGGCCTAGGTGCAGACCCCCTGGGGCCTAGGGAACCGCCTGCTGTGGATATCTTCCTACGGCTTTTGTTTCATTTCTCAAACAAAACGAAGTGAGCAGAAGTGGGCCTCATTCCCACTCAGCACTCATTCTGTCCCTGAACTACTCCCGCACCCCCCGCCGGTGGTCTTTACACGCTACTTCGCACAACCCTGTCTGGTGCTTTTATACACTCACCTAACAAACAAGACATACAATCCGTTTCACTGGAGTCTGTTGGATAAATATGGAAAAACTGGTGCTATGTCATGAGCCACAGTGGTCTGCATTCTGTGTAATCTGAAGACAAGATTCCTCTGCTGTGTGTCACCTCCTATATCACCACTGTTGCCCCATATTTCATAGCCACAAACTCTCAGCCAGTGCCCACATGCAAAAATGGGTTTGTATTAAAAAATAAATGAGCACAGCACATTCTAATGTGGTGTAGTGTATCAGCAGTTTCCACCAGAAGCCACGTAGCCTGCTCCTCCCCTTTTGGGAAACAAAGGACACAGGCAGAGGCTCCTTATCCTGTTACAGTGCCTAGTGAGAAGGGCAGGGATATCAGAATCAAACAAAAGCTTTTTTTTTTTTTGGTGAAATATCTAAATGTCCAAAGCCAGGAACAGCCACTGGGGGAGAATACTGTGCCACCAGGTTGGGGTAATCTTGTGGACTGTCATTTCCTACTGGGTAGCACAGTTGCTTTTGAGTTGAAAAATCAGAAAACCAGACCCACAGGGCCTCCACCTAAGGTTTATTTTTCTCATGTAACAAGGAGATCATGGCAGCAGTCCAGGGCGGTTCCCCGGGGACTCGGCTCTTTCTGTCTCTCCTACTTTGCTGTGTCAGGTGTTGTCCTTGTGTGGGTGGCTCCTGAGTGCACCTTTGG
Source organism: Fukomys damarensis (assembly GCF_012274545.1). Taxonomy (NCBI): domain Eukaryota; kingdom Metazoa; phylum Chordata; class Mammalia; order Rodentia; family Bathyergidae; genus Fukomys; species Fukomys damarensis. Next base: position 186,929 of record NW_022900923.1, on the reverse strand, counting down.
GACTCATGAATGATTTTAAGGTGGGAAGAAAAGGCCTTGAAAGTTTAGGCTCAAGATCTTCATGCCTCAGCCTTCAGGTAGCTGAGACTATGGATCACTGTATCCAGCTTCAGGGAAATCTTTTGCTTTCCAGGAGAAAAGAAACTATGTCGTGAGGTGGAGGGTCTGTCCTGGTTTTTCTGGTTTCCTGATTCTGGAAGTTATTTCCAGAGTAAATGAAGGGAGAAACATTCTGCTGCTGGGAGATGTGAGCAGCTGTCTTCATGACAGTCTCTGGAGGTTTGGGGTCCCACATAACCCTCAAGACACAAGAGCAGGCCCAAACCTTTGTTCCTGTGTGAAAATGTCTGCAATGGATTGTTAATTCCCCATTACACTTATTATGAAAACTGTTGTGTTACTAACGGGAAAGTAATATTACTGTTTTTAACAGGAAATGACCATGTCACTCCCTTGTTCAAAACCCTTCAGGAACTAGGCATGGTAGCACATGCCTATAATTCCAGCACAGGCTGAGGCAAGAGGATCAAAAGTTCAAGGTCAGCCTGGGCAATTTCATGAGACTCTGTCTCTAAATAGATAAATGAAACGGCCTAGGGATATAACTCGTGGTAAAGTGTTCCTGAGTTCAACCTGAAAAGTAAATAAAAATTAAAAACAAAAACCCTCCAGGAGCTCTTCATGGCTCCTGTCTGGTCCATTTTCTGCTGTCATAAAAGAATCCCACAGACTGGGGACATTATCACCAGTAAAAAGGTATCAGGCTCCCGGTTCTAAGAGCTGGGATTTCAGAGTATGGCATCGACATCTGGCAAGGTGAACGCAAGACCAACAGGGGAGAAAGGAAGTTGGGGCCAAACTTCTGAGCATTGCACCCCCAGATATTGACAAGGGTCTGTTCATGTCGCAGCAAAGTCATTTCTCAAGACCCCTCCTCCTCACACTGTTACTGCAGCAGTTGAGTATCAAGGTGAATTTTGAGGGCATTCATCATAGCAGCTTCCAAGATGCTCTGTGGAGCCAGGCCACGGCCTTCCCTCCCGCGGGGCCTTGACAGCACCACCCAGCACCGCCAGCCTCTACCCCAGGGCCTCCCACTGCTTTCCCTGCTCCTTGAACCTCTGCCCCTTCTGGACAGAACTTATGCCTACTTGTTCCTCAGCTCCGAGATGAGCAGCCTTTTGAAGGAGTGTTTCATGACCTGCTGGCCATCATGGGCATACTGGTGTGAACGCCAAGTATCTCAATCTCTTTAGCATTTACCTAAAATTAAATAATTTGCAAAGAGCAGCAGCTCCAAGTCTGCTTCTGCTGAATTGTGAAGTGTCCAAGGAGGATACTTCGTGGCAGCACCCGGCTTGGCAGTTGCTGTGTACGACAAATTCAACCCGAGCGGCCCACTGAACAAATGTTATGGAGTCATAAAGGCCTGGAGTTCTGCAGATAACGTGCACTGGTGCTGCTCAGAACACAGTCCTCCAACGGCACTGACTACAAACTGCTCCCTACTAAACTGCAGCAAGGTAAGTTGGAAACTGGGAGAGAGCATTTGGAAACTTCAGGAGCAATTACTAAGGTATTTTGGGCTGGGGATTTAGCTCAGTGGAGCCACACCTGTCTCAAAAGTGCAAGGTCCTGAGTTTGATCCCTGGTACTGAAAAGGAAAAAAAACTATAATACTGTAAAATTAGTCCTTCCTCTCAGAGAGTCTGACGCCACTGCATAGGTGACATATTGCGGGCTATCAGTAGCCTAATAAAATTTAAACATTTTGTTCTTTTTTGCGGTGGAGAGTGCTCCTGCAAACATGACTAAGTATCTGCTATGATTGCTGCTTGCAAGGCATGGGAAAACCACTCTGTGTAAAAGAAAAGAGGGCTTAAAAATGGGGTTGGGGTATAGCTTGCTGGTAGAGTGCATGTTTAGGGTTCAATCTCCAGCAGAAGAGAGAGAGAGAGAGAGAGAGAGAGAGAAGCCGAAGGTGGTTTTGATTAAAATAACACACGGGATGCAGCATCACAGGAACAGAGGAGGGAGCAGCCTCCCTGAGAGTGGACAGCGGGCGGAGTGTGAGCTGAGGCTGGAAAACTCTCTAATGAAGCATAGATGGAGGGATGAGCCTTAACATAGCAACCACTGTATTCTCTTGGAACTTAGGGCAGAACCTGAAATCCTGTGATTAGGATGGGACCCTGTGAGGTGGGTATCTTCAAGTAAAATGCAAACACAACCAAAATGGATCACATTCTCCACCCTGCTGAGTCATTCACAAGGCATCTGGAAGGGGCCTGGATGGTGGGGCCCTTTGCCTACCTGACCTTGGCATGGCCTTCTTCTTTAAATCCCACCCTGCCCCACACACCCTGCCCATCAAGCAGAGTCTGGCTTCAACTGAAAGATTCCCTAGACGAGGTGTGCAGCTCCTCAGAAGAGCTCTTGCCTGGCATGTGTGAGGCCTGGGGTTTTGTCCTTAGCCCTGCAAACATAAAACAAGAGCAACTCCTCTGGCTTTGCAGCCTGGACAGCGCCCCTCCGCCATTGCGCATGGTCACCACTGTCTGGTCAGTCACCTCTCCTCCCATGTGGCTGATGCGGGATCGGACTATGTGATCCCTAGTCAGGCAGGAGAGATGAGCATCCATGCCCCTGGAACAGAGGGCAAGGCATAGCCATGGGAGCAGGCCATCGCCAGGACAGAGAGAAGGAGCAGGAGGCAAATATCAGGAGGCAGAGTAAGGACAAAAGGGGGCTGTCAGTGAGGATGGGGGAAGGCAGGGGCGTCAGAGAAAGCCACAGGGGCAGGGTGTGACTCTGTGGAGAGCGCCAGGGCCTGGGTTCCAGAACCAACTGTGGGGAGAGAGGCCGGTGCTGCGAGAGGAAGGCAGGGTGGTGGCTGGGTGCTCCAGTGGACAGCTAACTTCCTCCTCCACGGTGTTGGCTTAGCAAGATGTTCCAGACTGTGTAATTTCAAAAGAAAAGAGATTTATTCCTCACCGCCCTAGTGGCTGGGAGGTCTGATTCCAGGCCCAGCTCCCAGAGAGGGTCTCCAGCTGCACCGTCCCTTCCTTCCCTCTGTTCCTCTCTACTTTCCTCCTCTCCTTCCCCTTCCCCTCTCCTCTTCTTCCTCTTCCTCCTCTTCCCCTCTTCTTCCTTCTTCTCCCTCTCTGCTGTTTCTCTCCTCTCCCTCTCTCTCTCTCTCCCTCTCTCCTCTCTTTCTCCCTGCCTCAATGGGGATGGAACCCAGGACTTCACATATGCCAGGCATGCCCTAACACAGTCATTCCTGCCTTCTCATTTAATTCCCACAACCACCCGTAAAGCGAGCATTGTTATTACCCCCATTTTAAGTGGGGGCCTCCTGCTCCTTGTCTCAGCACTAGGACTTGGTTCCACAGAGGCAGGAATGGAGGAAGAGAGGTAGGGCAGGTTAGGATAAGGGTTAGGATTTGTGGACACTGTGACCCAAAGGATCTGTCCCTGCATGAAGAGCAAGGTGGAGTCCATTGTACTGCTTTGGGCAAGTGTGTGCAGGCAGGTGGGTGTCTCCAACAGCAGGGAGAAGAGCAGAAGGCTGTGAGACTGGGTGGCTCCTCTGTCTCTCCTGTCTTTGCCTCTCCCCTGAGCTGTGTGACACTGTGTGTCCCCTGGCTCCAGCAGGGAGGAGGACTTCACTTGCCTGGGGGTGCTGCATGTTAGAACAGCCCTGGAAAACTGGGGCAACACCCATGGCATCATCATCCTGTAATTCCTTATGGGCTTTGCAGCAACGTTGTGGCTTATACTGCATTCCATTTTTGTTTGTTTGTTCATTTTGTACCAGGGATCAAACTCAGGACCTCTTATTTGCCAGGTAGGTGACGTACCACTGAGCTACATCCCTGGCCTCTGAATTCCATTTGGGATGAACCAAGTCTCCCTGGCAAACAGCTTTTAGTCTGAAATGTTTTCTTCACTCCTGAATCCCCCAAATACTAATGGAGAGCTGGCAGCAGTGGCCAAACATCCATGGTCCTAGGTGTCCAGAATGAGGGGGCAACATAAGCCCATGAGGTCAGCTGTGGTGTTTGGGGCTCTATGTGGCCCTGGCCCTGTCTAGTGTTCTCACGGTTATGTGTTTTCTACATTTTCAAAACTAAAATGTTTTAGCTAGTGGAGACCTCTGTCTCTACCTAACTTCCCTCCCTCACTTTCCCTTCATGGCAGTTGACAAGGGGTGGCCAAGGGCATTTTGAGACCTAGGGAAGGCGAGTTTCCTGGGAGGGTTGTGGAGAATCTTGTGCTTGGCAAGGGATCACCTTAGGGTGCAGTCAGGTGCCACTGGCTGTCCCCACACGGAGACCACCTTCAGCGCCACTCCTCCAACTCACCAGAAGGATGAAAGCTGCAGGGTGTGTGCACTTGTCTGCGTTCTTAAAGAGGGGCTTTGAGGCTATTTATGAGGAGCTTCAGGCTGCTAGAGTTGAGAACCTGCCCTTGGCTGAATGGATGAGGGGTCCAGGGTTGAGGAACAAGCAGCTCATACTTTCCTGTCTGCGCACGCAGTGCAAGCCACAAGTAAGCCAGGGGTCCAACTCCTCAGCATACAGCCTGAGGGTGACTTTTAAGAGCCAGCTGTAATAGTTACTACCAGGCCAAAATAAGGCAGCTGTTTATTACCTGTTGGCTCACAGAGAAGCTGACACCCAAAATGGATTTTCAAGCTGTCTCAGTCTCACTGTGCTATTTTCACAGGGGAGCAGACACTTCCCAACCTTGGGCTCCCCACCTCCTCCCAGCCTTAATCCTAGTCACTGAGTGCTTACTCTGTGCCACACAGCTTCAGTGCTTAGGGAGCACTGGAAACTCAAAATCCAGGGCACTCTGACAGAGTGATTCCATTGGGAATTGCTATCCTGTCTACTCCTAACACTTTTCAATCCCATTTTCTCTTAATTTAATGATTTACCATTTTTCATTATTAAAAAATTGAATATACTCATATAGAAAATTAGAACATATAAAAATTCCAAAGAACAAAATAAAAACTATCTATAATATCATGAGTCAAAGAATCACTAAGACTCTCAACTCTATAATAACAATAGATTACATAGTGTTATTTAGTGAAATATTTAAATATATGACATTCAGCAGTGTGATCTAATCTTCACCATGACCCAGCGAGGGAGGTATTTATTTATCCACTCATTGATTCAACACATATTTTTCAGTTTCTATTATGTGCCATGTGCTTAAGACTCACCAGTAAAGAAATTAACAGAAGGGCTGGGCATTTAGCTTAGTGTTGCCACCACCTGCCTTGTAAGCACAGGTCCTAAGTTTGATCCCTGGTACCCCCACCAAAGAAATTAACAGAAATCACTGTCCCCTTTGACTGACATTCTAGCAGAGGAAATTGATACTGAGCAATAAATATGAAGAGCAGGTTAAATACACTTAATTACTGTGCGTGACTCTGTATTCGAAGGTGTTAAGTGCCACAGATGACACGCTGAATTAGGAGTGGCCTGTGCCACCTCACCAAGGGGGACATAGGATGTAAGCCTGACTTCTTAGCGATAACAGGGTGCCTTATCCTGTCTAGGTGGCCCTCGAGTGCAGACAGCTGTTGGTCCCCTGTGAGACAAAGAAAGTCACCTGGCTAAGACCAGCTATATTAGTTACTTTTCTTTCATGGCTGAGACAAAATACCGAGCACCCTAAGTTAAAGGAGGAAAGGTTTATTTGGTTGACAGTTTGTAGAGGTTTCAGTCTATAGTTGGCTGACTCTGAGACAGAGTGGCACATAGCAGAGGGCATCTCACAGGAGAACAACAGTTCATGGCTCCTACACGTAGCAAAAGCAACCAGGGAACTTAACAGTGTCTTCCTACCCCTTTTATCTGATCCAGACTACTTAGGGCAGGTAGCACACACATCCTTAATTCTAGGTGTCCTTGAGCCTAGCAGTTCATCATGAATCAGTCACCTCTTTATGAGGCTTTGGGGGGACATCTAGACACAAGCCATAACACCATCCCAGCTCCTATGGCAGCCCATATCCAATGAAAGCTGTCCCAACTTGAGACAACTCTGAACTGGAGCTTGCTGGGAAGTTGGTTGAGGCCCCACGGGACTGCACTGGGCTCAGCCCATGTCTTCTGTACACCCTGGCCTCCTCCCTGCCTCCCTCTCAGTGGCGTTGATGTCGGGAGCCTCTTAAGCTTCTCCTGTCTCCACACCTGTTGCAGTGTCAGTCTCCCTGGAAACTCAACCCGAGACTGTTGTTACAGTGCTGGCCCAAGCATACAGGTGTAAGATGGGACTTTGGAATTAGGTCGCCTACCATCTGGGTGAGGACTTCTTTGATGGCAGCAGGTGGAGCATAGAGAGTCCCTTGCACAAGGTGGCAGTGACATTGCTGAATCTCCCATCTCTTGAGAGCTGAGATAGTGCTCTGGCAGAAGCGGATGTACCAGAGGGTGTGCTGGGTCAGGGGTTTGAGGAATGCAGGGAGACTCCATAGGCATAGTACAGTTGGGTACTATGCATAGTACAGTTGGGTACTATGCATAGTACAGTTGGGTACTAGGCATAGTACAGTCGGCTTTTACTGAGGATAATTATCACTTTGAAGGAATAATGAAACACTGAGAAACAATAATCAGCAATTAGAAACTTAATGTGCCAGCCAAAGGATCTCTTTGGGAAGATATAAGAAGGCTCTTATTTCTCACACGTGGACGACTGGGGAAGCAGAGAACTGGCACAGGCTGACAGAGTAGCTGCATTTCGGATGAGGTGACAATTGCAAATGAGACAGGCCAGGAAGGATGGGATTCTGATTCGTGGCATGTAACTGCATAGACATTACCAAAGACCTTGACTTCCCAGGTCACTCTAAGGGACGGTGAGTACTCACACCTGGCTGGCCCTGAGAACTCTCCCAGCTCTGCCGCCACCAGCTACCCTCAGGGTAACGTCACAGCAGTTAAAGTCACCTGGCCAGAGACAAACTGTGCCTCGTCAGAGGGAGGGGTTTCCACAGAGTAGGAGCTACAGAACCATTGGGCTGAGCACTGCTTGGAGGGTGAATGGGACAAGTGTGAAGGAGGAAAGAGAGAGATTGGTTTGGGAGCAGCCTTTCAGGATGTCAGGCCCCACAAAGTTCCCAGGGTTACAGAGGGAGTGTATAGCCACAGACATGCAGCAGAAGGCTCACAGAGTGACCACAGACACTACAGAACAGTAGAGCTGGGCTGCGGCATGAGAGGTAGAGAATCCTCCATCTGCAGTAGCCTTGGCTACTGGACTGAGTGACCCTGGGGCTTAGGGTCAGGCCAACACTAGTGACAATGCGATAATAGAGCCCTGACACAGTCTGGTACAGATGTGACGCCAAACCCGCAGAAGCCAGGGGGATGCAAGATCACGATGTGCTGCAAGGCTGAGGTGGCCACTGGGGACCCAGCCCCAGGAACACATCACTACAAAGACACAGCCAAAAAGACTGCAAGGTCTGTACAAGGAAACAGAATCTGTACGGATGACCAGAAAACCAAGGACAGCCACTCCTGTAAAAGCCAGGATCCCCCACTGTTTCCAGGTGGGAACTGGAAAGAATGGGTGGATAGAAGAAGCCAACAGGAAGTACCTGTGCTTCCTGAGCATGTGCCTGGGGGGTACTTTCTGTGTCCTTCCTTAAAGGGGACCAGAACCCTTTGCTTGGGTGGTCATACATGGGAAAAGAGAACACTCTCTTCAGGATGGTTCACATAAGGTCCTGAACTATCATCATGACATCCTGTGATAGTGGGTTAGGTACTGGCCAGTTGGCAAGTGGAGGCTATGCCCCCACCATGCCCAAGGACTGGTCTTGGATACATAATTCAGTTGGATGTGACTGGTATATTTGCCTGTGGATAAGAGCTGTGACAATGGAAAGGCCAGTGGAACCCAAAGCTGTTTCTTTAGCACCTCTCCTCCCCTCAGAAGCCAAGACAGCAAGGAAAGGAAGCAGGCCAGCAATTTACAAAGAGCAATTACAGAAGCAACTGAGAAAGACTAGGAAGGCAGGGTAGGTGGCCAGCATGATACCACTGAACCACAAGTCTGAACCCTGCAGAAATCAGACCTGAAGATGACTAATTTCCATATTTAACCAAGCAGGAGCCTCATTAGTAGCCACTGTGCCAGATGTATCTTCACCAGAGCAGATCGAAATGTCCTCATGTACATAATCTGTGGCCACTGAACCAAGGCATCTTTTCTATCTGAAGAGTAGATTCACGTGTGTTTTTAGTTTGATTCTGTGGCCACATGAGTGCTCCCACTCTTGGTGTGATATAGCACTCTCTAGGCATGTTCTCGGGCCCTAAAAGATCACTCCTGGAGATCTGGATTGGTTGAATATTTATGACACTGTGCCGATTGGATGGCTGAGCAAGGAGTGACTGGCATACTGTAACACACGTGTCTCGGTGAGTGGGAGAGAAACCCCAGGACCACTCAAGAGGGCTGGGGCCTGCTGTGATATCCTCTACAACTAAGGATATATTATTGGATCATGCACTTCACTTCCCAAAGAAGGAAGCACAACACAAGGATGGCCTCTCTGAGTTCTTGAGGCAACCAACTCCAAACCTGGAAATACCAATCTCAACCCACAATCACGGTGACAGCTTCAGATGGGACCACAAACAGGAACGGGTTCTGCAGCTTGTCCAGCCTACTGCGTTAGCTGCCTTTCTGGTTGGGCCCTGTGATTGGCTGACCCTATGTTACTGGAGGCATCCATGTTGGGAAGATATCATGTGGAATTTATGACAAGTCCCAGAATCACAATGCAGATATGCAGGGACTTGGAGCAAGGCCATGCCAACTGTGGCAAAGAAGAAAGCACTCTCTAGAAAGCTCTAGGCATGCTCTCAGGCCCTAAAAGATCGCTCCTTGAGGAACCCAGAGAGGCATGGCTTCTTGCCATGTTCAAGGAGTTGCAAGGAGAGGCAGGCCCAGCAACAGCCAATGGGATATGGACAGCACACCCAGAGTCCACCACAGCAGGTTAGAGGGACATGTGTCTACACGAAGAGTAGCCTCCATGTCTCCTCCTCCGCTCATCCTGCAGCTTCTGGTGGCCCCTGGTTAACTGGCTGGGACTGGCTTTCAGAGAAGGGAGTTGGTAGGTGGGTACAAGCTTAAGCAGGACATGACTGCACTCACGGGTGACTAGAAAGATAATGAGAAGTCCTGTCAGTGGCAGAGCTCACAGGCATGGAACCTGCTCCTCCCACCCATTCTATGTGAGCACAGAAGAGGCTTGGGCTGGAACAAACATGAACTCAGAAAATGTGAAGATTGGGACAAAGAAGAATGTGACAGAGTGTCTCTTGGATGGACACATGGGAGTGACGTATGATACAGATCATTGCTCAGCACGTCAGTGCTTAAGGATGCACAACCACAGAAATGTTGGACCTGGCAGCTGAAGTCAGCCAACCTCTGCTATTGGCCGCTCCAGGACTGGTACAGGGGGCAGGTGAGCAGTGTCCACAGTGTGGCAGGGAGGGATCCCGGGCTGCGTGTGGCCCAGAAGCCTGGATCCCACATGCCAAGGCTAATCTAGCTCCCACCATGGCATATCCAGCCTGCCGGGAAGGAGACCAGCTCTGAGCACTTTGTTCAGCATCACCCTCAGGAGACCAAGAAGCCACCCTGGGAGAAGCAGCTATTAATTTTAGCAGGACATTGCAGGGATGGCTTTGGCTTTCTCATGAAGCCACAGCCAATGCCAGGATCAAGAGGTTCTGAGTGTCCAGCCTGCCAGCAGAGGACCACACACAGCACTATCTGAGGTCCACGGGCCCATTATAAATGAGGAGGAGCAAAAGCAAGCTCATTCTGTGTTGCACATTACCCTGACTGGCCACGAGACGTAGGGCAATTATGGAGGTGCCAACCAGTGGCACCAGCTCAGGACCATCACCCAGATCAGGACAATGCTGAGCAGCCTCCTAGCAGTGGTGCTGTGGGACAGTCCAGCCACTGTGCTGACCTTGCCTACCATCCTGTCCTTCGTCCCACAAGCACGGTCTCAGAAGCCACCTCGTAGGACCTTGGTCCGTGATTACTGGGCAGGAGCTTCAGCAGCCACGTGTGAGGAGAAAGCAGGGTGTCTGAGTGGCTGGGAGATTGCAAGAGGAGTCCGGGTGGCAGCAGAGGGAAAGGAGATAGGGCAAGAGCGGAGAGCAGAGTCATGAAGAGCTCAAGGGCCACTTTTGGGGTTTGGCTTTTCCTGGGAGTGCGCGCCACTGCAGAGTGTTGTTAAGAAAATTGACATAGACTCCCTTTAAGTGTGAAACGATCCTTCTCACTGCCGTCTCAAAATCCCCAGCACCAAAAGAAAATTTGAATGTGGGCGGGATAAGGATGATTGCAAGGAGACAGATAAGACAGATAATGAGGCTCAGGAATCTAGGTGAAGACTAGTGAGGTCTCCCCCCGCCACTTTCTCCACTGAGTGAGGCTGAGCTCCAGCAACTTCCCTGTCTTCTGCCGCACAGACTCTGTTGCACCCATGCAACCCTCTCATCACAAATGCTGTGTATTTCTTGCTGCAACATGTCTGGTTTGAAAGGTAAACAGCACAGAGCTAGAAAGAATCTCAAAATAACAATAATTTGATATAAGAAATGAGACCTTGGGTGATTTTCTGTCTGAGAAAGTCTGGAAAAGTGGAGCTTTTGGAACAAGTAGGAGCACCATGGGAAGAAGTCTCAGCAGAGGCCCTTCCATGTGGCTCTGCGTGGTCCTTCTGTCTCAGGAGAGTCCCGTGGGCCCGGAAAGGGGAGGGGTCCCTTTGTGAAACACAGCTCAGGGGGTGTAGTTTCCAACTTAACCCACAGGAAGAGGGCTTCCCTCTTTCCCTTCCTTCCTCAGTCTACCCTGAGAGGAGACAGTCCTGCATAATTGAAAGAGGTGTATTCAATCCCCGGTACCAAAAAAAAAGAAAGAGGTGTAAGATACCCCTTCATGTCACTTGCGCATAGCTGTTGTAGAAAGATTAGGAAAATGAATCACAGAAAGAAAAATAATCAAACCAATAGAAATACCTTCCACTGTCCTCTCTGATAACTATTTACATTTTCTCAGTTAGTTGCAGATATTTTCATTAAAATTGTATATAATAAATTCATATAACTTATCCTTTTAATTTAAAAACATTGAATAGGGCTGGGGATTTAGCTCAGTGGTTCTGCCGCCTGCCTTGCAAGTGCAAGGACCTGAGTTCGATCCCCGGTATCAAAATAAATAAATAAAAAAAATTAAAATATTGAATAGCCAGGCATGGTGGCAAACGCCTGTAATCCCAGCACTCGGGAGGCTGAGGCAGGAGGATCGCTGTGAGTTCGAGACCAGCCTGGGCTACACAGTGAGTTTCAGGTCAGGCTCAACTACATAGTGAGACCCTGTCTCAAAAAACCTAAATAAATAAATAAATAAATAAATAAAAATATTGAATATCTTTCTAGCTTTCTGGTTTTGAGAAAACATTGATCTATACTGTCTTTTTAATGAATTATTTTTATTGAATTCCATCACATGGGTCATTTTAATTCAGTTAATCCTTTATTTTGTGATTCTTTTTATTTTAATGAGCAAGATTGACAACTTTGTACATACGTATTTGTATACCTGTCCACTGTTTCTCTAGAATAAATTCTAAGAAGCATCAAGGAACACGAACCTTTTTAGTGTTTCTAAGATGGATTTCTAATTGTATAATCATTTTCTAAACTGCTTTATATCAACAACAGAGTTCTAGATTATTGGTCTTAAAGATCCTTTTAAGAGACAAGGTTATTTTGGAGGTTCCAGTCCGCAACTCTGGGCCTCTGGTGGGACGGCTCAGTGACAATGGCAGGATTGTGCGGTGAATAGGACTGCTTACCTTATGCCACGAAGAACAAGAGGGAAATAGGAAGGAGCCAGTGTCCCGTGATGCCTTATAAATACACAGTCTGGCAAACTAAAGACCTCCCACAAGCCCTACCTCTTCCACAGGCAGGTGTGGTCACCTGCCAGGCTGTGTACTAAGGACGTTCATGACCCAGCCACAACAGGATCCTTCTGAAACTCCAGCCTGGCCTTGCTTTTCAGCTCTGCCTCCTTGTGTCCCCTCTCCGGCCCCAGACTTTTGGATCTCCCTAGAAATGGCCTGTGCAGTTTTTCAAGTGTTTTTTCCCTTCTGTTTCTCCTCCCTTCTCCTCCTGCTGTATCCTTTAAGTCCAATGCAAACATTAATCCTCTGTCTTTCTCCCGGCAGAATTAACCACCCTCTCTTCAGGGTTCTCACAGTATTTTGCCTATCTTGCTAGGGAAGCTTTTCTTATGGTACTGTACTTGATGCCTTCTGATAGACTGAGTAATCACAGAGGACACAGAGTCTGTCCCAGTCATAGTTGGACTCCCAAGGCCTGGCCAAATGCCAGGCATATAGAAGATGCTTAGTAAATAATGGATTAAGTAAAAAATAGATTTGAGTCACTCACCTCTCATCTGATGTCTTTTACCTCATCCCAAGCAAAGACTTGCATAACCAGGGGCCCATGCAGTAGGCCGAGCCATCCCACCACCCCTTGTCATTTTGTTACCTGTTGAAGTTTCACTGGAAATTAATTCTCCTTAGTATGTTTTTATTTCCATTTAAATTATAAATATCCTTGGGTGGGATTAAATCTTCCAGGTATCATCATCACCCTTAGCCCTGCTGGAAGGGGATGTAGACATTTTAGTGCCTTTCCAAAGACCCACCCAGCCTGGAAGGGGTTTGTGGGAGGGTTGAGGGGACAGCTCCAGGGCAGGGCCCAGCACTGGAGAGGACACTGAGGACAGGAGAAATGTTCCTGAGGGCCAGGGACTGGGTGGTGGGCAGGAAAAGCACCAGGACATATGCACCTGCTCCCAGCTGGTCAGAAACTCCCCTGGATGGAGTCAGATCCCTCCCTCCTACTTCCAAACTTCCCCTGGAAATCTTTTTGTTAGAGCGCCAGAAAACGCTCAGGTAATTTTCCGATTTTCATTCACCTTAATGTTAAACATAAACACATGTCCCATGGCACTTTTGAGAGGGCGGTGTCTGAGGAAGTGACATGAGTGACAGTAGGGTGTCACAACTCCACACTGCTGCTGGGGGAGTGGGAGGGTGACAAGCCGAGAGCTGAATGGCTTCGGATCACTCTGCCCTGTTGTGTGGCAGCAGATGTGAACATCCCACACTGCCACCATCACAGGCTGGGACTCTTGGCACCAAAGTAGTTTTGCCAAATTGAAGACAGCTCCCAGCATGCAGCCCTGGGCATTCCCAAGATTTCCCGGGACACGGATGACTGGGACTTGGCCACATTGAAACAGCTTGAAGGGTTGCACAGTGAAGGGGAAATGGGTCTGATGGGCACTATTTCACCCTAGGCTGGCTCTAGAGGCCTGGGAGAGATAGCGAGAGCCTTCCTATACTGGCGGCACCTCGAGGCTTCATGTCACATCCACATTTACCTCTAGATTATGTAGGAACCGTATGTGTGTTATCATCTTGGATTAGTATTTCAGGATGTGCGCTTCCTATGTCCCACAGAAAAGAGCCTGGCCATGGCCAGGATTTCTCTTTAGGGACAGTAGAGCAGGCCAAAGAAGACCCCTTCACAGAGGGAGCTTTCTCTGGCCCTCCAGAGCAGCTAGCTACCTTGGGACCATCATGAGCAAGGCACGGGGATCCTTCCAGTGCCAAAAGCAAAGACATCCTACCTCTTCCTTTTTAATTTTTCCTCTTGAACTCTATGTATCTACTCATGGAGGGGTGAAGGATAACCCAGGCGATGCTGCCAAATGCCCTGAAAGCAATAGAACCCTCTTTCACTTGAAGCCTGTGTCCAGGCTCAGTACCTAGGCCAGAGCAGTGGAGGCTGAGCCACAGTGGGCGCCTGTGGCCTGGGTTCCAAAGCTGATCATCATGCCACTCATTGTTCCTTACTCTCTAGGGAACTTGTCATCTGCTGCATCAATAGCAGTTTTAAAATTCTACAGAATTGTTAGCAGAATACAAGGGAGGAGCAGGCACCATGTCTAGGCATGGGGGCCAGTGGGCAGGACGGTAGCACAGCAAAGAGTTTAGCTCTGCTCTGGGGTTCCCAGCCAATCCCCACCCCGTGCTGCTCTTTATGTCTCAGAAAGCAACTGGCTAAAGAAAGGCTTGGGGTTCAAAGGCAGGAGGACAGGAGAGCAGAGCTCCTGAGGGTCCAGCTGCACCTTCCTGCCAATTTGTGCCACCACCAGCTGCTGGGTGAGGGCTACAGGAGGTGACCCACACCCTGCACTTCCTGGCAATTAAGAACTTGCAATAGATGCACCGCCATCCCTTGGAGTAGCCTCCTGTCCCAATGCCTCTCCAGTTACTCAGAACAGTAACCCTTTGGTTAGCTGCTGGAAAGGGACAGGAAGGGCTCTGCAAAGTTCTCTCAAACCTGTGGCAAGGAAGGCATGACGTCAGACTGACGTTGAGGCTCATGGGGAGTGGGGCAGCTCTGCCTTGGAATCGCCCTCTGCAGTCAGGCCCGTGCTCCCTCAAGGCAGTCACTGAACGTCCTGTCTTCTGAAAAGTGACCACCAAGAAGACACATGCCTAGAACTTCTTCAGAGACAGATATAGGTGAGGGCTGCAGCCAGTCTGTTTGCAGGCCAGGCCTCCTACAATCCTGGGAGCCCCAAAGGACTCAGCATGCTCTGTGCCATCTGGAGGGAGCCCAAGGAGCACAAGCAAGTCCAGAACTCGGAGCCAGTGACCCTGTGACTCAGAAGATGTCCAGCTCTCAGACAAGGTGACAAGACAATACAGGCAGATTCCTAGACATACGGACCATGTGCAAGTGCTGCACAGTTATCTCCAGGCTCTGCCTCAACCTCCCCTCAGTCTCATGGCCCCCACGTGTTGCCACAGTTTCTTTCCAGAGGATGAACCTGGCTGGGCCACTGCCCTACCCAGAGGTCCCTGGTTTTGTGATTCCCCCCGGGTCCTGGACAGGTCTCCACATTCAACTTTAGGACTTGTGATCTGGCTGGAGACATGCCATTTCACCTCTTGTTCTGAGCTGTTGGGTACAGTCAGTCAGGTAGCCTCTACTTATGGTCTGGCGATCACAAGTGGCTGCCTTAGCAGTAAGTACAAGCTGTTCTGGGTACCCTCTGCACAGGTACTCCTGGATCAGATAGTTAAACCATACACTAAAAACTTAAGGGTCACAGCCTGTAACTTTGCTAGTGTCCATATGGTCTCCAGCCAGTTTTTTCTTCTCTGTTCTTCTTTTACAAACAATCTCTGAGACTGGTTTAGGGACAGACACAGATAACAATGGTGACAAGTGCAGAGTAGGCATCAATGCTTTCTGCAATGAAATTCAGTCTCGCTTCCTCTCTTTGCAAGCCCAACCACAGAATCACTAGTGCTTTTCCAAGTGCAGTGTCCCCAGGACATAAAGTGAGCCCATCCCTGATGGGGAGTGGTCATCCTCAGGCCCTGGCTTTGTGCTGGGCTGAATCTGCTATGGCAAGGGCCCATCCCTTCCTGGGACTCTGGCCAAGATGCCAGGGTTTCGATTTCTCTAATTTCAGAGGAGCTTTGTGCAGGGCTCCAAGCTCCATGGTGGCCTGTGCAACCAACCATCTCCATTTTGTGTTCTCAGCCATGTCACTGTCTTCCTTGAGGACCCACTGTGCCAGGCACTGTGCTGAGCACACTCACCTACCTTTGTTGCACAGCCTCTTGTGAGGTAGTTGTTATCGCAGCCCCTACTTCACCTGAGGAAACAGACTCATAAAGAACTTAACCAGGAACCAAAGCAAGGCCTGAGCTCCACCCCAGAGCTTCTCTATGATCTCTCAAATTTCCTTTATCATAGTTGTTCCAAGTTAGATGCTTCCAGATGAGCAGAAAATCATTCTGCAGTTTGGAAGCTCTAACTGAGGGTCTGAGGTGTCAGAGGTCTCCTGCTCCGTGAGGATGAGGGAAGGGGTCTCTTCTCCACCTGGTCTGCTGCACATTGCCATCAGTCCCACAGCAGGGCCCCAGGGACTGCATGAACTCACCACATGTCAGGACCCATGACAGTGCCATTTCCTGGCCTTGGAAGAGATGCCCAGTGTCAACTTCGGCAGCTGGCCCACACCAGACTCTTGATGGTCCCTTCTTGTCCTGAGTGCAAAGGAAAAGTGAGCAAGGAGAGACCCCTCCCATTCCTGTGGTTCTTGTGGAGCTGAAGGCATTGACCATCATCTCCTGTATCAAGGGAGCTGCTATGTCCAGTGATGTCTATTTCAACTAACATAGAAAATCTGGGGTGTGGGTGAGGAGGAGGTGCTGTCCATTTTGCTTAGGGCCTGAGTAGAGCTCCAGAGTGAGACCTTGTTTCCTCTTCCCCTTAACCATCATGCACCAAGTGTGTCTGGAGTGCTGTGCCCAGCTAACTCCACAACCTGGCTGTAATAAGTGGAATCTTCAGCAAGTTGCTTAAAGGGAGCTGACACAGAGGGTAGGTTGCCCCTTTGTCACCCACTTGCTTGACTCCTGCCTCTGGCTGCCAGGAATGCAGGTGTTTTGTTTGTTTGTTTTTTGTTTTTTGTTCCTTGGTACCAGGGATCGAACTCAGATTCTTCTGCTTTCAAGGCAGGAGCCAGAACTAGTGAGCTAAATCCCTGGCCCTAGGAACGCAGGTGTGACGGCCAGTGTGCCACAGCCCTCCTGGACCATGCAGCAGCCTTGGGGACGGAGGCTGGGGTTGAGAACAGGGCTGGAGAAAGCTAAGGCAGCATGGGTCCTTGTTGTCTTCATGTAGTCACCACCCCTGCCCAGGGCTGCATGCCTCCTGACTTCGGTTACAGGAGAGAACAAGGCTGGCTTTCTATGGTGCAAAATCTACCTGAATCCTAGCTGACTGAGCCCATTCACAGCTCACCCTGGTCCTCTGGGGGGCCAAGGCTGTCGTGTAGCAGTGAGTGTCTACCCAGCATACAAAAGGCCCTGCGTCCATCCTTGCTTTTCCCAAGGTTGTCCGGGCCCCATCTGCTCCATCTGCCTCCTGAATGTACTCTGTCTACTGCAGCGGGAGGAAGCCAGGTCATGCAGGGTCTAGAGACACAGGCAGCACTAGCAGCACGCCTGGTTCCTTCTGCTGAGTGAGTATATTCTAGGCATCTGCTAGCACCAGGCAGTGCTATACACACAGCCTTCACTCAAGACCAGCGACTCTGAGCTGCATGCCATTGGGAAGTGCCCAACCAAGGATGCCCTGACCTGCCTAGTGCAGGGCAGAGGTAGCCAGTGGAGAAGTCTTCTCCAACAGATCTATAGCCTTTTTGGTGGACTCCAGTCCTCTTTCTGAACAGATTGTTCCCTACAGCTGATTCCTGCCAGAATCAGCACCAATAGCCCTTCCACACTGCACTCATAGTGCAGGAGGTATTCATTATTTTCCATTTTTTTTTCTTTCACCACAATCTTTACTCCCTGCCAGTGTCTAGAGCAAGGGAAGAAATGTGTGTGGGTCAGAAAGTCTGACCCTGTGCAGCGAGTTGAAGTGGGGAAGGCGGGCTCCGGTTGTAGCTAGGCGCAGGGGCACACTTGACAAGAGGCCAGGAACACCCTGGTGAGGCCTGGTCCTGAGGGAACAGCTGGACTTTGGTACTCCCAGATCTGAGCACACCAAGGTGGCTCTAGGTCTACAGCTTCCATTCTTCACTGGAACTCCAGGTTTTTGTTTATACTTGACCTGACAATGTATTTGGGTATAAGTGATAGAAACCATCTCAAGCCAGGGTGGGTAGAGAGGGGCTTTCTTTCTGCGCCCACTGCAGGAACATGGCTGTATCTGAGGAAGAGGCTAAACCAGAGACTGGGAGGTGTTAGAAGTTTCTAGTCCAGAGGTAATTAACAAATTAATTAGCTAATATATTTAATTAAAATTCTAAAAAATGAAAAGGTTGTGTCTAAACTCCTGGCTTTTCACTCGTGGGAGATGTTGGTCTCAATCCCAGAGTCCCTGGCAAAGGCACTCAGGAACACAACCAAGGAAGAGTCCACTGCAGAGGCAGAGCCATACCTGCAGCCGGGGGACAGACCTGGCCATCCTAGAGAGGGGCGGTTGCCGCACACAGCAGCCTGCAGCCCGGGAGACCCAGAGGTCTCCTTTCTTCCCTTCTCATCCTCCCCAGTCTGCACCTGGGCTGCCCAGGTTCAGCCATAGCTTCTCTGCCAGACAAATGTCTGTAGTTTGGCTTGGTGAGCACCCGAGGCAGAGATCTCTACCATGGTGTTCCCTCCTGTGACGCCGTTTCCAGAACAGTTCTTGGAACAAAAGCAAGTACAAATCTCCGGGTATATCAAATAATCTAATGAACTACCCGACTTGATGCCTTCCTGGAAAGGGATGAGACCCCTGAGAGAAGCTGAAAATAGAAAACACTGTGGAAGACTAGGTCTGGGCCTGGAATTACAGCTTATAGAGCAGTCAGCAGGGACATGACTCACTCCAGAGGGGCTCCCAGGACAAGTATGGGTGCTGTGTTCTTGGCATTGAGAGGCCTGGGTTTGCTATACCTTTGGTCCTGAGTCCTGGGCCAGCTCATAGCCACCTGGTCTCTGTTGATTCAATGGTAAATAGAAACAGGATTACTGGGAAGGTAAAGTGATACAAGTCATGTGTGCCTAATAAAGGTCAACAATAAATGGCATACACAACTCAAGATTCTATGGCTCAGGGACAGTGTAGCCACCTTACTTGGGTGAGGACTCCATGATGTTTGCACAATTAGAGAATCACCTCAGGATGTCTCAGAACTCCTTGCACAGCCCTCCGCTGGAGGCAGTACCTGAGCTGTCCACACTGGCAGATTCTTACATGCCACGGGGAGAGTGTTCTGTTGTTTCAGGGCCACAGAGGACTGGGGTAGAACATAGCCATGTAATTAACTACAGGTCTCAGGTCGGTCAAGGTGGTAGGATTGAGTAGTAGGATTACCGTTTCTCATGAAGCCCTGCCTTTTGTAGAAAGTACTCATCCTCCCTTGGAAGGCAGTTCCTCTGGCCATGTCCATAACTGGTCAGCTGAGCTCCTTGGTGCTGGGGTGAGATCCCAGCTGCCAGGGCATGAGCTTGAGAAGATGCCTTGGTCACCCTGTCCCTCAGAGCAGGCTCTGCTGGCCCTTCCTGGCCTCCTCCCAGGCCATACCTGATCCCTGCCCTGATGGAGACAAAACATCCCCCAGGCCTCCTGCACCCAGAGTCTGTTTCCCACTCCCACAGCTTAGCCTCAGAGGGGAGACAATCCTCAGGGGCCAGCCATCTCCTGCAGATGTGCTATTGCCCACCTTCAGCAGTGAGGAACACAGTAACAACCCAGAACAGATGGAGAAAACTGGAGACATTTTAAAAGAAAAGAAAAAAATGGACAGATAATTTCCAAAGGATATTAAGTTCCATTCAGGGACACAATTGCCAATCAGCTAAATGGAAGAGAGCACTGGCCTCCCAGAGATGGCTGGCAGGCAGTCTGGTGATACTTCCTGGGGCCCTCTCCCACATGAGGCCCCCCAAGAACCCCATCCTAAAGCTGTCCCCCACCCAGCCCAATGCTGGAGCTCCCTGCCTAGCCCTTCCTCCCTTCAGAGAAACAGTCCAACTGCCCTTGCCAGGTACTGGGGGGATTCTTGGGCGGAGGAGACACAGCCTGGCAGTAATCACCTCATGTGTGTCCTGGGTGCTGAAGAGCATCAAAGGAAGGACAGAAAGGGCCAGGGCATGGCACTGGGGCCTGGCAGAGGCCCTCCTGGGGGCCTGGACTGAGGGTTAGGTATGGCCTCCCAGCCAGCTCCACCTAGTCTCTGGGAGGCAGGTGGTTTGGGGGATAAGTAGAAGACCCTCTTCGTGGAGCCTTGCCAGCCCAGGGCCTTTCCTGGCAACACTCCAGGCTGTAGGGACGTGCAGAGCACAAGCTGTGCCACTAAGCATGTTGGCCAGGGCTCAGAGCAACACATGATGTCCAGGCCAGGACTTAGGGACACTTGATGCCAGGATACCTCTGTTGGCTTCTGTTTGCATACAACCAGCATGAAGAGAAAAGATGCTTCCTGAAGTCTGAGCAGATTGCTTTGCACAGTGGTTGGTAAAATGAGGTTGCCCTGTAATCTGCAGGTGCTCTACCTTTAAGAAGCCTCTGAAGTTCGATCCCCAGTACGAAAAAAAAAAAAGAAGAAGAAGAAGAAGAAGAAGCTTCTGGAGCTCTCTGCTACAAGTCTCCAATATCAGGCTTTTCCCAAGTCAGGACACAAGCATCAAGGGTGAGGCCGCTGAAATTCAAACACGGGGTAGCATCAGGAGTGGCTGTTCAGTTTTAAAAAAGCCTCTACAAGCACAAGGCTGCCAGAGTTGTAGAGCTACTCCATTGCTACTACCCTGATAGGCTTGGGTGCTGCTCTGGGGGATTAGTAAAGCACACCCCTGGGTATGTCTGGATAAGTCCTAGAGGTGTGACCTTGGGGACTACAACTGGTCCCTGACCTCTTCCTCTCCAGTGGTGCTGTTCCCTTTTCTGCTTAATGGGCCTCCATGAACTAAGTAGTTTTGCTGCACCAAGCCCTTCCACCATGATGCACTTGCCTTGGAGCAGCTGATATGGGCTGACACTTGAAAGACATGAACCAAATGAAATCTCTTCTTTCCAGTAGAGGTCCTGGGTTGTGTCCAAGATGACCAATGGCTACATAGGCAGGGCTCGACGATCCCAAAGCTTGGAGCTCTGCTGTCTGCACCCCACCATGGGTGCCTGTTCTTTTGGCCCCATAGGAGCGATGGGTGGTGACAGGGCCAGGAACAGAGGTTCCTGGCTGTGCCCACTGAGCTCCATAGCAAGTGTCAGAGAAATTAAAGGTGGAATGAGGTTTTTGTCTTTTTGGTACTGGGGATCGAACTCAGGGCCTTGCACTTGCAAGGCAGGTGGCAAAACCAATTAGCTAAATCCCCGACTCCATGGAATGAGGTTTTTGATGGTCACCTCTCAATACTGGAACCAAAAAGAGCCTCCTGGTCCTAAGCCCTCTCATGGCCTGTCAGTGGATGTATCAAGGGGGGAGCCTAGGCATCAGGATCCAGAGCAGCAGCTGCCCTGACTTTAAAGGCACTAGCAGCTGGTCGTGGGTGGAGATCCATTTGGGCTGAAAAAAAAAAAAAAAAAAAA
>NW_022900923.1:158866-165626 GCF_012274545.1 Fukomys damarensis | reverse complement strand
CAAAAAAAAAAAAAAAAAAAAAACAGATCTGATTTCAGGGCTTAGAGTCTCACCACCCATGACTTCCAGTCTTTTCTCAGCAGCTGAATGAACTGGAACCTCTCAGGGGGATGGTGGGACAAGACACACGCAGGTTTATGGGGTCCCCTGAGCCCACACCTGCTCCTGCTGTCCCTGCAAAGTCAGGGACATGATGGAATCCATGGGAGTCTTCAGGCCACTGAGGACCAAGGACACATGACTACGAGAACCATTGACTCAGCGGAGGGGAAGAAAGAATAAACATGACAGACTTCTTTCTTCACTCGAGGCGGAGCTCTCCTAAGACAAAGCTGAGAATGCTTCAAGATGTCCACACCCCGCACAAGGACTCAACTCCTTCAGAAGGCCTGTCCTCCTTCCTCCCAAGAACAGGGGCCCAATCCCACACCAGCCTCATGGGTTTTCTGAGTGCCAGCTCCAAATAGCTCATGAGTTCCTTTTTGAGTCCTTGGTTCATTAGCACTATGAAAGCAAAACAAAAACAAAAACAAAACCCCAAAAGTCCAAAAACCAAAGCTGGGTTAGGGAGCTAGTGAGACCCCAATCTGTGAACCTCTCCAGAGTGAATGGCACCTGAAAGGTCCTGAGAGGCACATTTGATGGGGACCCCAAAGGAGACTCCCAGTAACCCAAAGTGTCACTTTTACTCCCACTTACCAGATCCCTACTACTGGGGTCAGGTGCTCCCACACCATGGCATCACAGGTGACTGAATTCTTTGGCACCTCGGCCCACACATCACACTCTGGTGGCTGGGTAGGCCACCGACCCCGTGTTGGGCAGGAAGCAGCTCCAGTTGTTAAAAGAAGATTCATTTTTTTAGGTCATGCTCCAATGCCAGCTACCTCTAACTATGCTTTCAGATCACCAATTCCTAGACTCAAAATAACATGATTTTGCATTTTAAATTGCACACCAGTCTTTCAAAGACTGATGATTGATGAGTAGCAATTAACAACTAAGTAAAGGGGCCAGCGATTTAGTTCACTGATTCTGCTGCCTGCCTCACAAGCACAAGCTCTCGAGTTCTATCCCCCGTACCAAAACAAAAAAAAACCTAAGTAAACAGTTGCAATTTACCAATGATTGCTGTCATTTCAGGTACCTTTTTTTCTTCCTTTTCTTCCATTATGTCTCTGTTTTTAAACCAACAAATATTTATTGTCTTTTTTTCAAGTAGGGGTGGACTAAGAGGCAGAAGAGGGAGGATAAAAGATAAGCCAGCCAAGTTCTTGAATTTCAGGTATTATTCATGGTCTGGCTAGGGCAGGAAGGTGGTACACACAGGAAAAAAATAACCAAGTATTGGAAGAGGGACTGGGGTACAGCTCAGTGGTAGAGTACTTGTGTAGCATGTGGAGATCCTGGGTTCCACTGCCAGCACCACAAAACAAGAAAGGTTTATATAATGAATGTTGATTCTGTGAAGGTGAAAGTTACACTGATGTGGAAGGAGTTTGGTTTTTAAATTGCTTGCCATCTTTCTATATCTTGCGTGGTACTTTCCTCTATGTCAGTGGCTCTAATTTAGAAATCCATAAAATACTAGTTCAATTCTATGTAAAGCCTGCTCCATGGCCAAGAATTTGGGAACATGCAGCGGTTTGTTTGTTTGAACTACAGAACATCACAGAGCCTCCAGAACCAAGGACACTGTGAAGCACCACACAACTGTATGCAGCAGGCTCTAGGTTTTACCATGAATGAGGCTCCATTTATCTGGACACCAGGGTCCTACAGAGTCTATATTCTAACAGGTTACAAGGCAAAACACCAACAATGTTCAAGCCTCATTCTCCTTATGAAATTTTCCCCAAAAGTCCATCCCACACTGATCTCTGTGCAGATTTCCAAAAGTACTTTGGTATCACTAAGTTAGCACCTAACTATCTTCTTTCCTTCTGTGATTCAGGACCTCCCAAACCTCCCAGCTTGGCCTCAGCAATGACTATCTGGTTGTTAAGTATGCTCCAACATTGTAGATAATAGCAGATTCAGGACTCAGGGGGCCAGAATTCAAACAGAGGTCTCTAGTTTATTAATTGTACAACTTTAGGGAAGTTATTTAACTTTTCTGGTTCTGTTTCTTCAACAGTACCTCGTAATGCTGCAGTGAGCATGACAGTGCTCAGCACATCATAGACATGGAAGAGCCGCAGACAGCCAGACTCCAAAGGTTTCTCCCTAAATGGAACACTTTAAAATTCCAACATAAGTTTTCACAGGAGTTGCTTGGCCTAGGTTGGAATCTAGTATAATCACACTGTGCGGGAGTTAATGGCCTGATCAAGGTCACTTGCCAGGGTCACCCACAGGCTAGGAATAGAAATTGGCTTTGCAGTCAGCCTTTGTCTCAGCCGCTTCCTCCTTCTGTGGTTCTGGCAAAGATAAAATACACCCAGGAGTGATGCAGAAACTGGAATGAAGGTCAAAGAGCAGCATTTTAAATTCACCCTCCCACAAGTGGGCTTGTACAACCTACTTCCTCTTGTCCCTTCTAAGCACCTCAAAACAGTGTCCTGTGACTTCCAACACCCAGGATACGCCAAGGAGAGGGGAAGCAGATGCCAGAGCCGGTTTCACACACAATGGCCCCTGACCCAGGCATGCTTTCCTCCTCCTGTCTCTGTCACACTGGAGTCACACCTGCTCTTTAGGGCAGCCTTGGATGAAACCCACAGTTCGCTTGCTAGTTCTATAGCAGGAAGAATTTCTCTGCAAGCCAACCCTTGCCTGAGCACCCAGGGACCAAGTTGGCAATGTCCCTACTCACAGCTGCAGAAGCATTCAACTACAGAGAGTTGAAAGCCAGTCAGTCACAAAGCTCCTGAGAAAGCCCGCCCTGGCGTATGCACATCCATGTACTTCCAAGCCCCTCTGACAATTGCTCCCCAGTTACTCAGAGCTCCTTTATTTTGAAGTCCCGATGTGAATTATGTATTAAGGGTGAAGAATCCTGCAGCAACCTTCTCCCATGACCACCCCCTGGGGTTTCCTTTCTAAGTTGTGTGGAACATGGGCAGTGAGGCATAAGGTGCACAGTGACCTAAATTGAAGTTCCCAGCTTCACCACAGATAAGTGAAGAAGGGACAGAGGATGCTGGAGAGGCTAGTTTGCCTAAATTCCTGGCGTTGCTGATACGGACACAGGTGGGAAGAATACAAGGAAATACAAAATCGGTAACGAACTCTAGAGCACACTGTCTAGCAGCTTCTGTGGTCACAGTGCAGGCCTCAAAGGATTGCTGGGAAACCCCAGCCTTTAGTTCCAGGGTCCTGGTAGGACTTTGGCAGCTGCCAACCGGAGCTGCAGTCTGGCCCAGAGCTGAGCCTCTGGCCACCCACTATTACTGGGTCCACACCCTGGCCAGTGGCTTCCCTTAGGCTGAGTTTTTATTCAGTATTTCTGCCTGTGGATATTATATCTGTGCTTTATTGCCCTTTATATAAGGAATACTGAGATGTTTGCTGTGGGTCTCTGCTCCTTTAACAGCTCACAAACAATGTCAACACTAGGATATGGAACAGAGAGAAGCACTGCTGTGTGAGGGAATGTTCTAGAACCAAGTCCTGGAGCCACGTTCTCAGTCCTGCAGGCCGTGTTCCGAAAATCTCATTTCTAATCTCCCCTATATTCATATCAAATTAGTAAAGTTCCTTATTTGCATAAATACCTTCTCATATACTATACTTCATGAAATTTAAGAAACTGTCAGTACTAGATTTACTTTTTATTTTTGTATATTATCAAGAAAGAGGGCTGGGGATTTAGCTCAGTGGTTCTGGCACCTGCCTCGCAAGTGCAAGGTTCGAATTCAATCCTCAGTACAAACAAACACAAAAACACAAAAAACAAAAACAAAAAGAAAAACATTTCCATGGTGATAAAATGTGTCCTGATTTCAGAGATATTAAGAGTGAAGAATGTGGCTCTTAGAACTGATAAGCTATTACACTTATTACATTTAAAGGAATCATCTTTTCATCAGGCTCCTATCACAGGTCAGAGAACAGGTCCTACAGCCCTGGGGATTTGCCATGAGCCTCCCATGAAGCTGACATCATAGAAGAGGAATCCAGAGAAAGGCTGGAGTGAAGAGGATTTCATGTGCATATATATGAGATGCTTGTGAGTAACTGTTTCTATTCATCCCACCTCTATTTTCTGGGTATGCCGACTAACTGAGCTCTTCTTTTTTCCCTTTCCTTTTTGTTTGGTGCTGGAGTTGGAAGCTATATCCCCAGGCCCCGGCTCATTAATAATAGGGAGGGACCTGGAAAGGGAGATAAGAGCTACTTTTTATAGAACAAGCTTTGCCACCCTGAGGAGCACCTTGACTGGGCCATGGGAGCAATTTCAGTGCATCCTGGGCAATAGCGTTGGCTTGTCCCTCAAGGATGGGCAGGAGAAGCATCAAGAGTACAGGACAGGAGAGGTAAAAGTTGAAAGGATGATTGAAAATAAAACGAGCGTTTATTGAATGTGGTAGGATAGAAACAGGAAGTCAAAGAAGGTGCTGATTTGACATTTCTGTGGTAGAGAAACTGACTTAGATGAATTTTACTTAACTGAGGAAAAGGCATTAAATGGATGGAGATGGAGAGATGATGCCGAGAGAGAAAGATCTGGGATTCATTCTCAGAGGAGTAAAAGTGAACTGGGGGTTTTGGAGTCATGGAAAAATATGAAAATTAGAAAGGAAGAACTTTAAGACCTGAATTTAGAAAAAAATAAAGGTGGAGGATATAGCTCAATGGCAGGGCAATTGTCCAGCATTTGGAAGGGCCCTGGGTTTGATCCCCAGCACAAGAAAGAAAGAAAAAAAAGAAAGAAAGAGAGGAGGGAGGGAATAGAAGAAGGGAGGAGGAGGGAGGAAATAACAAAATATACTACCTAGATATTCAAATGCCATTCTTTTGACTTGATACATACATGCATATAATGTATACTTCTGTGCTAGGCCTTGTACATACCAGGCAAGTGCTCTACCAACTGAGAACAGATATTGGCCAGGAAGATGATCCCCTCCTCCCAGTGTCTCCAAAGCTGTACCTTCTGAGCTTTCAGATGACCCTGATAGGAGCCAGAATGGCCTGGGGTTGACGGAGGTTAATCCCCCCATCCTATTCTCTATATGAAGAAACAGACATTGCCTGGGGGAAGAACAGGCTTGAAGACAAATAGTAGAAAAGGTCTTCTCAGATTTTTGTGTTCTGTTACTCCCTTTACCCAGAGAAAAAGTCTCCAAATTTTTGTCTGAGCTGTTTAAATGTTAAGACAAAAAAAGACCCCAACTCGCAGGAATTAATGGGAAGCCTGGAGCCCTGTGGATAAGACATCAGTGAGGTAATGTCTGGTTTTTGTTAAATATGCCAAATGGATTACTCACTCTTACTAGATAAGAGGAAAAGATGCTATTACATTATAGTCACAATCCTGTAGAAATCAGGGTCTCCAAAAACCAAAAAAAGAAAAGAAAGAAGAAAGAAAACAGGGTCCCTTGGGCCCCGGACTGGGGAGTGTGGGGTGTTCGGGCTCTGGGCAGGGTCCTGGAGATTCCACTGGCAGAGACTGGGAAGTGGATGGTAATCTGTGAGCGCTGGCCACTCACCTGAAAGGCCCTGATGTGGACAGCTGGGACTTCACAGTGTCCTCCTCCCCTGCACTGCTGCCTAGCCAGCCTCAGCCTTGGTAGTGAGCTCTGCAGCCTTGCCGAGAAGTCTCTGGACAGATGAAGGTGGCTCCTGACAAAGCACAAATGTTAAGGCTGCACCCTCCACCCCGGCTTTCTCACCCACCTCCATTACCACCCTTTGCTGTGTGCCTCCGGCCTTACTCAAGCTCCAGAACTCAGCTGGGCTCAGCTCCACCAGGCCCAGAAGGACCTGGGTCTGCATGAATGGAGTTGCTGTGTTCATTGTCTGATGGTGTCACCCACAAACTTTTCTTTGAGGAGCTCAGTGTGGCTCCCCAAGTTTCTCACTGGTTAGATCCCCCTTCTGCAGGAAGTTGTTGACCTTGGGGGCCAGGCATCAATAGTCAGAACTAAGGGACTCAGGAAGGACAGTCACTCTAGGCAAAGTGTCACCTACTGCGTGAGTCAGAGCACAGTGCCTGCCCTTTCCACCAACTCTCAAAAGAGTAGGGGAAAAGGGAGAGAAAAATCGCTATCACCCTCTGTGTTGTATTTTACACTTTGCAATGAATTTTTAATTTTTATTTTTTATTTATTTATTTTTTTGTGGTGCTGGGGATCAAATCTAGGGACTTGCACATGCTATCTAGGGACTTGCATGTGCTAGGCAAGCTCCCTACCACAGAGCCAAATCCTAACTACTATTATAATTTTAAATACAAGGACAGGATTTAGCTCAGTGGTGTTGCACCTGCCTTGCAAGTGCAAGGTCCTGAATTAGATCCCTAGTAATGAAAAAATAATAATAATTTTAAATACATTTAAAATATATACAAAAAACCAAACCAAACAAAACCAAACAAAACAAAAACAAAAAACCAGGCCGGGCGTGGTGTCGCACGCCTGTAATCCCAGCACTCAGGAGGCTGAGGCTGGAGGATCACTGTGAGTTCGAGACCAGCCTGGGCTACATAGTGAGTTCCAGGTCAGTTTCAACTACATAGTGAGACCCTGTCTCAAAAAACCAAAAAAAGGGCCGGGGATTTAGCTCAGCAGTTCAGTGGACCCGAGTTCAATCCCCG
>NW_022900923.1:147339-158431 GCF_012274545.1 Fukomys damarensis | reverse complement strand
AGAAAAAAAAAAAAAAAAAAAAAAAAAAAAAAAACCCAAAAAACCAAAACCAAAATAAAATATATCTCTCACGTCTCAAATAAAACCATGTCCAGTACACGTAGATAAAAATGCTGCTTTCTCAGCTTCTTCCCAACAAGGCTGAAGAGAAACCAGCTCTGCTTTACACATCAAGGGAAAGATGATTTCAGGCCCAGGGAACACATTGCTGTAGACCCATCCAACCTTCCTAACTACAGTCTGGCTTCCCTAAGTCCCAGGCTCATGTCTGATACCTCCTTCACCTTAGCCCCAAGCTCTACTAGATCTGGGGCACCACAACTTCTCAAACGCCCCACATGTGCCAGCTTAGCTCCTCCTGGTACAGTTCTAAGCACTTCAGATCCAAGAAATACGTTGAACTGCCTAAGTGCTGAGGTGACACCAGCACGTCTCCCACTCTGCAGTTGAGGAAACGAATGGTCCCCAGTCAGGAACTGTGACTGTGAGGGGCAAAGAGAAGTGTGCACTAGGCCAACGTGAATTCACATCCTGTGCTGTCAGTGCCTCTCCCACACATCTCCCAGAAGTCCTTTGAGGGCAAGAACTGCCTTTTTATCCTTATTTCTGAGCCCTAAGCATTGCATCTAGCACATGGTGTATGCTCCAGAGTGATGGACTATAATGCATGGATACCTGGGCGGGAGGGTAGCTGAGGAAGGGTGCTGGTTAAATCTAACCCGAGAACTGGGCTGGGGTGCAGCTCTGAGGCAGAACTGTTATGTGGCATGCACAGGGCCCTGGTCCCATGCACACCACCATGGGGTGGTGATGGGGGGACCCAGAGCTCAAATCTTGTCCACTTATATCCATGATATTAAAAAGCCACAGAAATAGATTCTTGACTCCAACCTGATGAACGCTGACTGACTGGCTTTCCCAATGGCCACACTTGTTCTCCAGGACCTGATGCAGAGGCCCTGGGGTCCCTGCCTGAGCTCCAGGCCCACACTTCCAGTTAGGTTTTAGATCAATAGGCATCCCTCAGACGCTGGAATTCAGACCTACAGCTTCTGTGCTTTGGTGGAATCAAATGGCCCGGACCTCCCTGATTAACAACATGAATCAATGGCTTGGCTGGGACCAATTCAGAGCCCTTGCTTGCAAAAGGTGGCGAACTGAGATCTAATGTGACCCACCTGGCCTGGTGAGACGGCCAGCTGAGGGATGGGCTTGCAAACTTCCCACAAGCAAAGTGACTTCAGGAGATGAGTCTACCCCAGACATAGGCCCCAATGAGTCCCATGCAGCAGGCTCTGCAAGTCCTCCTGGGACACCTAACAGGGTAATTCCACCTGAGGTTTCCTCTGGATCTTCTGAGCGGACCCCAGAAAAGTCACCTTATATCAGGGGCAGGAGCACAGCCCGTGGTCCAGGAGTCAAGAGCCAGATAGGTGTGCATTAGAACCCAAAGGGTGGGGCCAGATGAGAGGGTGCTTTTCCTCTGGAATTAGGACAGGTTCGTTAGCTTTGGTGCCAGAGGACAGTTTTCTGGTGTCTCCTCCAAACCACAATCACTTTGCCTGTAATAAAGGAAAAAGCAACCAATTACCGGGCCTAATTATCTTCCTGCAGCCTCTTTCCTGGCAGATTTGCCAAAGCTCTTGCCAGAACTCTACATCACCAATACAGGATTTTAAAACCCCAGCTCAGCAAAGGAAGATGCATGGCCCAGGGCAGTTGTGCATTATATGACACCCACTGGGGCACAGAGGCTAGAAAGTGGGCCGCTCCTGCTGCATCCAGGAACCCAGCATCTGGAGGGGGAGGGTACTGACACCAGCCAACTGGAACCACACTGGAGTGACATGGTGGTAGCAAGTGTATTCACCTCCTCAAACACCATGGGAGGTGTTTTGAAGCCTGTTGGGGCTAGGACAGGAACTGTGAGGTTAGGGAGCCTCACCATGGAACACTTCTGGGGGACAGGCAGTAGCTCAGGGTGATGCTGCTTCTCCCCTCTGCTGTCTGCCTTCCTGGACCAGAGGATGCTTATCCCCACTGAGTGTCTTGGAAGCCTAGTGGCCTCAGGGCCTGGTCCTGCCCCAGCAGGAAGTCTGGGAGCCAAGGAAGTCAGGCCTGACTCTAGGCTGTCCTTGAAAAGGGCCGGCTCGTGTGAAAACAGCAATGCATGCACAAACTCATCCAGGCCTTGTGCCCAGGGAGGGCTCTTGTGGAATTCTGGAGGAGGAAGGCTGTGTCCAGGAGGGTGCTTGTTGCTACATCCACTGGAAAGAGGTCTGAACCACCTCACTCTGCATATCAGCAGCCATATTCTTGGGGCTACAAAAAGCCCAACTGGGCAAGGGAAGATTTTCCTTAAACTGGTGGGGCCAGGCAGTTTATCCATAGGTCTCCTGATACTGGCAGTGCTGGCTAATACAGGGCTGTCTGAAGCAGAGCTGCCTGCTGCCCTAGCATCCTGCACACCAACAGCAAGGGGCAGTGGGCACAGAAAAGGGGCCATAGACCCTTTATTGGTGACTGCATGTGTTTGAACTGGAGACAAAGCTTTGCATGTGTTACAATTTTCTCTCACCATGGCTGGAAACCGGTGTGGTAAGGACAGTGCAAAGGACAGCAGCTGGGTGGGAGGGGAGATGGCAGCAGAGGCCCCAGGCCGAGTGGGGCAGGACCCAGGCAGCATCCAGTCATGTTATGGCCCGCTCCCTCCTGGGCTTCTCCAACCCATTCAGTCTCCCAGGGTGTAGAGTTGAGCAGGTTTCAAACTTCCTCTCTTCTCACCACCACAGAAACTATAGCAACCAGTGTGTTGTTTCCTGGACCCCAGTGCCACCCTAAGCCCAGAGCAGTCCCCACCCTGGTGGCCTCTGAAAGCATCTGGCCTGACAAGGAAGAGCAGGACCCTTCTCACGTGCCCACCAGAGAGGCTCATTCTGGGCATCACTGATGCAAAGGTTACACCCTGTTCCCAGGAGCACCTTGTGCCTGAGAAGACCAGCACCTGCTCCCAAAGCAGCACCTTTCTCCTTGGCTTCTGCCAACCCTCCCCATAAGTGAGAGCCAGGCCATATCATCATTGTTTATCATAGTCTGGGCTGCATCTGCAGAATCCCTACTCCTGAACAGCTCTACTGACCTCCATCCTACTTAACTGGCTGTCAACTGGAGTAGAGGTTCAGAAGAATTCTGCAGCTTGGTCATAAACACCGTTATAGCTGGTTCTGCATACAGATGGTTCCTTATTCTAGCTGTTCTCCTAACTCCTCCACAAAGCCTAGGTGAGCTCCTGCACCAGGCAGGAGGAAGTAGTGACTGACTTAGTTGGACACAGGACTGATGATGCAACAGCTGTCATCCGTCAAGATTCCAGTCACTGTTCCCAGGCCACCCAGAGTTTCCACTGCTGAGCCTGCTGCCATGGAGCGATGTCATCTGATTAATTAATGCAAACATGGTTCCTAAGAATGCTCCAGGGCATGTTTTTTTTTTAAACCCAGAACATTTAAAAATGATAAAAATAATGTGTGCAGCACAGAAATGACTGAGGTTTCCCTCCTAGCCCTTTCATCCCAGCACACCCACCCCTAGTTCCCTGTTCCCTTTCCCATTCTCCCTGCAGTCTGCCACCAGTTTGCTAACTGGGTTAATGGACTGACTGTGTAATTGTTCTCCCTCTCCAAAGTCCCACCCATTACGCTGGCCCTATTCACTATCTGCTTCTCATTTGCAACAACACCTTCCATTGTCATCCCCATCTGACACTTTGGGGTTTTAGGTGAATCCCCTAAGGCAGAGAACAGAAAATGCTGCTATTTTGGTTTGTCTGATCTACAATGGGGCCATTCTGTGGAATTTCTGAGCAGCGCAGAGCTTCTGGGAAAGGGGAAATGTGACCCAGCAGACCTGGGCCAGAGAGCCCCATGCTGAGGAATGGGACTTCAAGGTAGAATCCTGACCTTTTCTTCCAGCTACTGGGCTTTGGCATTTTGTTTTCAGCAGTTTCAGATAAAACTGACAAGCCAGGAGCCCTGCTTTTGACCACCAGTCTCCAGCAGAACCAGCCACATAAGTCAGGTGGCTGAGGGTGGCCTCCCTGCCCCCCAGGTTCACTGGGAGCTGTACTCCCTTGATACTCTGGAGGGAAGCCGCGGCTCTCCCCTCTGTTGTTCCTTGGGGTATACTGGTTCTGCTGGAAATCTGCTTTACTAGGGTGACTTTCCCTACCCACAGGGTGAGATGCCAGTGTTCTTGCTGGCAGGAACTCAACACACTGCACGCCTCTGAAGTGGGGTGGCAGGAGATATTGGTTGTCTGAGCCACCTAAAGAACTTTATTTCTTAGGAAGTTTCCTTCTCTGACTCTGCCTTTGCTGCCCTTCAAAGCAACCCCTAGATTCCCAGGGCAGCTCAGTTCTGGTCAGAACCCAGGGGTATCAATCCAAGGTACAGCACTTTCTCAGTACGTAAGAGACCCCAGGTTCAATCCCAGCACTGACAAAAGAAGTTCCAGGGAGAATTCTGCAGGGCCTCAGGGATAGGTTGGTCCTACAGGCACAAAAAAGATGACTTTTCTAGTGATTCGCAGATTTTACATCACACTGTCTTGTGACTGGAATACCTCCGATCTCCGTGTCACCCAAGGCAAGAAGTGCTCAGACTCTGGGACTCTAGGACCCGACAGGCTCTTTTCTGTGTTCCTTCCTGCAATCTCCCTTCAGATTTGGGGATGGGGAACCTCCAGGGCTCCATAGCCTCCTCTGCTCTGTGAGCTTCGAGGGCCAGGGGTGGGGTGTGGACATGTGAGAGATGCCCATTAGGTAATTAACAGGTTAATCTACTTGGAGTGGTGGCTCCTGAAAGAATATACACACTGCTCAGGCCCATACCTTGAGGATGGCTGCACTGCCTAGGGGCATTGATCTCCCTGCAACTGACTGACTGCACGACACTGCCCTCTGCTGAACACAATTACGATGACCCAGGCTTGCCCAGACAAGAGGGCCTGCTCAGGTTTCCTTCCCTCAATGCCGGGACACAACCGGGCAAGCCAGTTTCTTGGTTGGCTTCTCTTACCAGATTTGTTTTACCCTGACTGCCTCCTATTGAATTCATGAAACCTGGTAGGTATCAGAAGAACAAGATCTTCTTTGACTTGGTGAATAAACATTTAATTTGAGAAAAACACAAGAACACACATTCCTGACATACCAGGACTTTTACTTGGACTATTACTGTGATTAATGGAAGAATGCATTTAACGATCCACATCTGTTCTTACTGCAGAACAGCTACAGTGCTGGCAACAGAGGGACATAAGGGTCAAGCAGAAGAGTTCAAGACTCTGTCATTCCTCTCAATTTCTAATTTCATTTGCAATGCTTAAGATGATACCAGAGTCTTGAGCATGCTAGGCAAGTGCTCTTCCCCTGTGCTGCACCCAACTCATTTTAAAAAGAACCACCTCCTTCCTATCCTGCCTGACTCACAGAACTTTGGTAAAAGATAAGGGACTGGAGATAAAAGAAGGGAAATTAAATACTGGTAGTGTCAAAGTTTAGAGTTTAGACTGCTCCCTCCCTGCTGTGACTGCTTTCTGCTTCATTTATAGGTATTTGTGAACCTGCCCTGTCTGTTTCTGACCTCGTTAGCTCTTAAGATACTTCACCAACACAATGACTGGCCTGCAAGAAGTCTGAAATCCATAGCTATTAAATTCCTAATGGTTCAATGTAGTATATAAGTGGCTAATAATTTGCCAATGGTAGTAATAAAGTAAGTTTAAAGAAAAGAAATACCACATTTATTGCTTAGACATTGTCTAGATTTGCTGAGGAATTGTTTTCATCTCCCAAAATTCAACTCTAAGGTTCGCCTACGACCTGGTAGGCATTTGAATACCTGAATCTGAAGCTCAGGGATGAGATCTGGACTAAGTACAAATCCAGAAGTCCTACAGCATGGATGTGGTAGTTAAAACCCACTGTAGTCATCTAGGGAAAAGTTGAGAAGTTAATAACCAAAGCAAAGCCTGGTGCATTGGGACTCTGAGCCTGAAGGATCAGGGGAGGGAAGGTCTGACGGAGAGGAGCAGTGAGACAGAATGGGGCCCAAAAGTCCAAGGTCATGGGAAGCTTAGGGATGACAGAGTGGCCAGTGACCTCAAATGCAGCTGAATGACCTAGGTGAAAAAGGCCTGGGCCATGTGTGCTGGGCTGAACATCCAGAGAAGGGGCCTGTTCAAAAGGTCTGAGTCACTGGGGGCATGATCTATCAGAGTGTGTTCTTTTCGCCACCCCCCACCCCTGCCAACTTTGCTTCCTGGCCACCATGGAGTGAGCAACTTTCCTCCATTATGCCCTTCCATTAGGCTATTTATGCCTTGGTGCCAGCCAACTGAGGACTGAATCCATTAAAACTGTGAACCAAAATAAGCTCCTCCTTTAAGTTGTGGGTATCAGATATTTTGTTCTAGTGATGGGAAAGTGATTAATACAGAAAACTGATACCAAGAGTGGGGTCTTTGCTATGACTATACCTGATTGTGTGCTTCAGAAGCCTTTGGAACTGGTTTAAGGTGAGGCACTTGGAATGCTTTGAAGATGCTGTCTAGAGAAGACTAAGAATGCTGTAAACCTAGCTTGATGGGTGATGATTCTGGTTGGAGCTCAGAAAACCAGAATTTTTGTATTTTTTTTGGGGGGTGGTCCTGGGAATCAAATGCAGGACCTTATGTTTACCGGGCAGGCACAGCACTGCTGAGCTACATCCCTGGCCCCACAGAAAACCAGAATGTTGATAAGAGTGCCGACAATAAATGCCAGACTTAGGATGTTTCAGATGGAATGAGGGCTCTTACTGGAAAATGAATTAGAGATAATGTGTGTTACTTTCTGGCAAAGAGCTTACTTTCATTTGGCCCATGACCTAAGATTTTATATGAGGTTAAAATTGAAGGTGGTAGACTAATCCATTCAGGGAAATTTCAACGCAGCCCAATGTCTAGGCATTGGCATGGGTACTGGTGGCTGCTTTTAGCCACATTTATAGTGAGAATAAGGAGCAGAGCTTTGAGATGTGAAAATATTTCAGATTAACCTGAGAGAAAGCACATGTAAAGTTGGGGCCAAGGAGAACATGGTTGTTCAAAGAATAGCATTAAAGACAGCCTGCTATAATCTAGAAAGATAATATAGAGGGTGCACCATGTATATATCACTGCCAGTAGAGTCTGGGCTCCACCCTATAATTACACATACCAAATAGGACAAATCAACTATAAACAACTTTAGTGGTGGTCAGACCAAGTTTTTCATGAAAGCAGTTGTCAAGATATTTTTGTTTTCTAGAGCTTTTTAGATTTTTGGA
This sequence comes from Fukomys damarensis, assembly GCF_012274545.1. Lineage (NCBI taxonomy): Eukaryota > Metazoa > Chordata > Mammalia > Rodentia > Bathyergidae > Fukomys > Fukomys damarensis. The sequence continues at coordinate 151,064 of NW_022900923.1, read as the reverse complement.
ACTGTGATAACAACCACCCTGCAAAGTTGTTTTAAGGCTCAAATGAGATGCCTGTATAGAAATGAAGCAGGAAGGATAACCACAAAATTATACAGGTCCTGCTTTTCCTAAGAATGAAAGAAACTTTTCTTTTTCCTACATTGTGCCAGTGTGAGAAATTTTTAAAGGAAACTCTCTGATAGCCTTTTGGGAGCTATGTCTCCACAGCTGCAAAATAATTACCTACTTTACAGAACATATTTCAAAGGCTGGGGATTTAGCTCAGTGGTTCCACTGCCCGCCTTGTAAGCGTAAGGACCCAAGCTCGATCCCTGGTACCAAAAAAAAAAAGGAATGTATCTTAGAGTATTTGGCAGTAACTGAATTATCAAGAACAGTCCCTCTACTTCATATTGATTTCTGCTCCTCTTCAGAAGTTGGAGCAGGCTGATCTCTCAGATAATGAAGACTTCACAATGGAAATCAGTCTTTCAGTCTTTCATTGTTCTCTATGGCTCCCACACCCCAATAGAGTCCCTCTTCCAAAACCCCATTTCCATTAACTGAGGATTTAGGCTCCTGGCTCACAGACTTCATCTTATACCTTTTTTATACATAAGTGATTTTAATATTTGTGTGGACAACCAACTAGCAACCCAGCATCACCAGGAACTACTGTTCCTCTAAAACTACAAATTCCAATGTTCCACTATAACTTCAGTTCCTCTTTCTGATTATATTCAAATTTCCTTGAAGTCTTGTCACTTTAACCTCTCTTTCGGCCTAATCTGCCACCTATCTAGCCTGGATCCCACAATTTATCTTCTCAACCAGTTTCTTGTTGGTATTACCAATGTTCTTGACCTCTTGTTCTGCATTTTGCACCCTAAAAATCCTGGTGTCTACCTTCCCATGCTGCAACCAGAATTTTGATGACCCTGAAGACAGATCCACTGAAGGCTATTCCCAGAGACCACCTTCAATGTCAGCTTTCAGCTCTACCCAATGGGCTACTTTTGAGAGTTTTGTTGGCTTCCTCACTCAATGGCTTTTCCAAATTTTAAGGCTCTAAACCTACCCCTACTCTCCCAGTTAGAAGATGGTGTTGCTTCTTGTGTGATAAAGAAAATATACCTTCTTGTCCCTGTGTTTGCATACCTGCTCATACCCTTACCCACCCCTTTCCTCTGAAAACCTGCTGTTTCCACTGCTCTGGGCCTTTGTTCCTCCCCTTCATGTTTCCCAAGAGATTTTTTTGTTCTTCTTTCTCCTGTTTTTTTTGGTACTGGAGATCGAACTCGGGTCCTTGCACTTGCGAGGCAGGTGGTGGAACCACTCTCCTGTATTTTTGATGTCTCTATCTTTCTGAATTTTTCAATGAAAGTTAAAAAGATGGCAGAATCTTTCCATCTTAAAACATAACATACTCTCTTATCCTGTTGTCTCTTTGTGACATTTTATCTCTTCTGCTTGTGAGAGATGTCATCTATAGAACAGTATAAAGCAATGGCCATCAATTTCTTACCTTTTTAGTTCTTATGGTCAGTTCCAATGTGAACCCTAGTGCAAATGAGACTCCTCTGGCCCAGATCCCCAGTGTAGCCAGCCAGCTCATTTGGTTTTCACTGTACTTTACCCTTCTGGCCATTGTACACACTGACTGCTACCTCCTCACAACTCTCTTGGTCTCTCACTCCCCAGAAAATCCTTCTCTTTTTTTCTCTCTGAAAATCTGCTCTGACTCCCTGGTGGACTCTACTCCTTCTCTCTAAAACTCTGTCAATGTGACCATGTCCCAGGGTTTGTTCAAGTCTTCTCTCCTTATACTATACTCAACTCTGTCCTCTCTGAGAACTCCTACTGCAAAACATCCCTGAACTCTGAGACTGAGAACCTCAGCTCAGCTACCTGACATCTCATGTGGATGTACCAAAGAAATTTCATGCCCATCACATCCAAAACTGAACCCACTGTCTTCCCCAACATCCCCTAAACCTCTTTCTTCCCCCATATCAGAAAATGACATTGATACAGGGGGAAAGAGATGTTAATTCTCAAGCCTGCTAGATATCTGAAACGTGAGTTCGTGTTCTCTAAAATCGAAGAATGAATTCTAGGAACATCGGTGGTTAAGAGTATGAAAATTTTATCGCAGGAAAGAGAGCTTCTGTCTAAGAGAGACAAAAGGGGGACCAGAAAGTGGGTTGCCTGCTCACCCCACTTTTCAAAGATGTTTTATACAGCAAAGCCATGTGGTGAGGTGGGTACAAAGTGGGACAAAACTGTTAAGACCCAGTGGAAAATTACAAGGTGGGCATGAGGTGGGGCAAAACCATGACCAACCAATAAGATTACAAGTACAGTCACCCAGGTGATATTGATTAAATGGGGGCCAAATGGGGGAGCAAGTCACATAGAAAGTGAACAAGGATTTTCAGTAAGGGTGTGGGGGGGTCAGGGATATTACCTGGAAAGGCTGGGTTAAGACCTTGCCTCCCCCACCCAGGTGACTGAAACATACTTAGAATATGAATCACTGCTATTTCTCCTCACGGTATGGTATAGTAGAGTATAGTAGTTCTCTCCTTTTACAAGTCTGGCCTTCAGTGAAAGTCTTTATTGTCCTCCATGTTGGCTCCTTGAGGGCTGGCTACTTGAGGGCTGCCCTGTCTAAATGCCTACAAGATTTCCAATTAACTTAGCTATCTGCCAGCCTCTACCTTTTCCTCTCCTGTGCACCCCATAGACAATCATTTACCAAATAAATCTCAAACCTGTGTCATCGCCATCCCCAGGTTGGTGCCCCAGTCCAGACCCATGGCCTCTTGTCTGTGTCACTACAATAGAACCTCAAGAGGTTTCCAGTCTCCGGGTTTGCACCGCTTTAGCTTAGGCTTGACCCACTGGGGAAGCTCTATAAAATGCACAGTTGCATTCCCTTCTACTCAGAGGATCGAGGCAGGAGGATTACTTGAGTATAGGAGTTTTTTGCTGGGCAACACAGCAAAACCCAGACACAGAAGGAAGCAGATCTGCTCCAATCCATAGTAGTATAAAGTGTATCTATGGGACTATGGGTGGGTTTAGGGAGACTGAATGTGCAAAAGCAGAGGAACTTCCTGGAGATGACAAACTGGTCTACATCTTGACTGTGGTGTTGGGCAGGTGCATATTACTCAGGGTCACAATGCATCGAGCGTAAAATATTCCTTAGCAAACTTTATTTAAAAGGTCTCATTAAAGGTCATCGATTACCTGGAGGGCACAGCTCCACAGTCCTGTCTCGGAAGAGGGAGGTCCAGCCTCATTCCAACCAAAGAAGTATCAATACCAATGACTACTTTGGTTAGTCTTCCCCCTCCTTCCCTAGGCGAAGACAGCCAGCCAGATCTCACCCCAGCTGGCTCTGCGGGAGTAAGCGGTACAGTCGCCGCTCCGTTACAACCTCTCAGCGTCCGCCCGCACAGCCAGCCCGCTCGGCAACATCCCTCACGCCTATTGGTCGATAGTGGCCGCCCGTCCAATCGGGAGAGGGATTGTTACGAGAGACGACGCCATCTTGGGGCGGCCGCAGCGGTTGGTAGACAGGCCGAGTTGAGTGCACGTCTAGGCCAAGATGCCGCAGTACCAGACCTGGGAGGAGTTCAGTCGCGCGGCCGAGAAGCTCTACCTGGCGGACCCGATGAAAGTGAGTCGCCGGCGGGCCCGGTTAGGCCGCAGGAGCTGCCGGGGCCCTCCACGCGGTG
>NW_022900923.1:134497-147280 GCF_012274545.1 Fukomys damarensis | reverse complement strand
CCGGCGCCTCTCCTGCCTGGCGCTGGCGGGATGCTGGGCTCCGGCCGCCGCGACGTTGTGGTGCGTCGCGTGTACAGGATGTTGATAGCTTTCCGCCACCGCTCAGACAGCCCTCAGGTCCGTTTGGAAGTACCAGTGCTCCCCAGAAAGGCGCCCCCAGCCTTTTCTGGGTCAGTGGCTTTTCGAAAATTTGTGGATGCTCAGACCCATTCCTCAGCATAACGTAGTTTACATAAAATGTTTGCCAGTGATTTTCTTCCCCGTGCCACCAAGCCAGATTAGGCTTTGGGGGAAACAAAAGATTCGCTCGTCCCTTAAGGGCTGGTGTTAAGCTTAGCAAATAGGAAGAAAAGGACCAAAGGTGTAGGGACAATGAGAAGGATAGGGAAGGGGGAACAAGGGAAAAGGAAAAAAAATATGAGAAAATGTAAAAATGGAATTAAAGTGTTTGAAGGTGGGGAGGGGGGGTGAAGGGAGGGGGGGGGCAAGGGGAAAAAATGAGAACCAAGACCTGGCATGTAAAGGTACAAGATCCCAGTAATGAATGTAACTGTACTGTCTACCTAGAATGTACCAGTAAATTCAATTTTTTAAAAAAAGAGCTGGTGTTAAGTACTCGTGCTATGAACATGGTCTTTGGAAAAGAAAGAAAATAAAAAAGCAGTTAATCTCAGAAAACTACACTCAAGTTTACTATGTGAGATTTTTATTGATCAATAAATAACAGGAACTGTGTTTTAAAGGTACACGTTAATTTGGTAACCTGTAACTCCAGCACTACATTATTTGTAATGAGCATCAGTTTCAACTGCACCGAGATACGTTGTTATTATAATGAAAAATAGGCACCGGCCAGGGGATTTAGCTCCGTGGCACCGCGCCTGCCTTGCAAGTGCAAGAGCCTGAGTTCTACACCCGGTACGTGGGGGGGCGGCGGGAGGGTGCCCAAAGAAAGACATAGATAAGCAGCAAGAAGCGAAACATTATAAGTTTTTTTTTTTTTTTTTTTTTTTTTTTTTTTTTTTTTTTGTACGGGGAATTCAACCCAGGACCTTTCTTTTGCCAGGCAGGCGCCGTGCCGCTGAGCAAAATTCCTGGCCCATGGGTACCGTTTTTAAAGTGATACAAAAATAGCTTATTTTATAGATATGTAGTAAACCGTGAAATGGTTGTTATTTTTGAAATTGAGGACTTTTTGACACCCATGATGGTTGGTTTTCCATTTTCTTGCAGAGCCGTTTGTTTTTTCAGTCAAGCATTATACCGTACTACTGTGTAGGATTTTTGCCTGGATGTTCCCACCGGGTAGACAAAATACAGTTTTTTAACTCATTCTCCTAATGCAACCAGAGAATTTTTTTTTTTTTTTTTATACTGGGGATCGAACTTGTGTCCTTGCACTTGCGAGGCAGGCAAGGAACCACTGAGCTAAATCCCTGGACCAGAGAATATTCTTTTAACAGCTAAAACTTTACATAATTATCATATGTTTACATATGATAATTTTAAATTTTAGCTTTTTGTTTGTAGAAAACAATTAAAATAAAACTGAGTTTAGTAGGTCACCTATTCTAAACTTAATCTGGTCATTATTTTGTATGTGTATTTAAATTCTTGGTAAGTTGTCACTTGTGTCTCCCTCACCAAGACACATTTCATGGACATGTAACATTTTTTGTAGTCTCAGGAATGCAAAGAGCATAATGGGAAAAGCTGTAGGGTTTTAACGGCAGTAGTCCTTTTTATTTGCTATCCAGAATCGTGTTGAGGTTTCTGGTACTACATTGGAACCGTTTTAAAATTATGTTCCATGGCGCAGGATTTAGCTTAGTGGTTCTGGTGCCTGCCTCCCAAGTGCAAGGTCCTGAGTTCCATCCCTGGTACCAAAAACAAAAACCAAAAACCAAAATAAAATTATGTTCCTATTTTGTCTTATAGATTCTTAGCAGTGTTTAAAAAAAAAACTGACTAAATGTTACTGATAGTCCTTAGCAAAACCTGCTGCTGCAATATGCAGTGCACACAGACATCATTGTTTTATGGGAACCATATCTGAATCTTGTCTTGGCTACTTAACTCTACTGACAACAAAAAGTATTATGCAGCTGGGTGTGTTGGTACACACACCTGTAATCCCAGCACTCAGGAGGCCGGCAGGAGGATTGCTGAGATTTCAAGGCCAGTTTGGGCTGCCTAGTGAGACCCTGTCAAAACAAAAAAGTGTTATGGAGCATAGCACTAAGTACGGGAGTTTATTAGTTTTGGGAAAAGTTGATGCAGACTTCTTTTCAAGGCACAATTCCGCTTAAGTAATGCATCATGTTATGAATTATTTAACTGAATACTTTAGTCTAAATGCATCTCCTGGGAGCTGTAGAAAAGTATCAAGTTTGAACTGCATCACAGCACTGTTACCTGGATGGGTTTGGATTTTTTAACTAGCTATATGTGCTGATTGTTTTTCATTCTTTTCCCGTTATTCCTCTGTTGCTAACAATGTTGTATGTACTTACTAGCAAGAAAGGCCAAACTACCTTATAGTCTCACAGACATTCCCTGAATACGGATGTGTTTTGGGAATTTTTAGTACATCTCTTCTAGGTGGTTGCAAATACAATATATTTAACTTTGTAAAAATGTCTATAGTAAAATAAATTGTAGCAGTACGAATGAAATGAAATGGCTGTTTTATTTTTACCTCATTTCAGTAATAAGATTACAGTAAAGGTGTCTTTAGGTATTTTTGGTATTCTAAAAAGATCCCTTTTAGTTACCTGAAGACTAATTTTTGAGCAACATCGTCTATATTGCTTCTAAATATGTGTTTTTATTTCAGGCGCGGGTGGTTCTCAAATATAGGCATGCTGATGGGAATTTGTGTATTAAAGTAACAGATGATTTAGTTGTAAGTATACATTTTTATTTGTTGAATACTTACAGATGTATTATTGACTTAAACATTTTAGATTTATACAGAATTTATTCAGATTAGCCATTTGGCATGTTTATTTTCCACTTCATATGAAGAACTTCATTTTATTTTTTATTTTATTTATTTATTTAGTTTTTTTGAGACAGAGTCTCACTATGTAGTTGAGACTGACCTGGAACTCACTATGTAGCCCAGGCTGGTTCGAACTCAGCAGGGATCCTCCTGCCTCAGCCTCCCAAGTGTTGGGATTACAGGTATGGGCTACCACACTTGGCTGAGAAGCTTTTATAGACACAACCTCGGGAGATAATTGAACTTGCTTCCTTGAGGTAGTTATGTGGGCATGGCTTAACATTTGTTCTGTGTACCTTAAGCAAGAAGGTAATAGACACCAAAAGTGGGTATCAGGGAGTAAAGGTTTCGTGTTTCTTGTGTGAGAGTAAACAGTGTATTTGATGTCACCTATCCCAGTGGTGACAAGCTTACAGAGCAGCATGCTGTTTGTGTCACTGAAAGCTCTCAAAGGTTCTCCATCCCTGCTGTATCCTCTCCTTTCCTGATCTGCGCAGTGTTGCTTCCTCATAGCCCATTCATTCTTTAGTCCTCTTTCATTGATTTCTCAGGGAAAATTTCACTGATCCTGCTCTTGGTGAGAGTTCATAGACTGTGTCTTAATTTTCAAAGCAGTAGTCTTATCAGTTTGTAGTTTGCTCTGTCTTGCTGCTTTTGATAGGAAGACCACTTATGAAAATTACTGTTTTGGGGCTGGGCTTGGTGGTGCACACCTATAATCCCAATACTCGGGAGGCTGAAGCAGGAGGAGCGCTGTGAGTTAGCCTGGGCTACATAGTGAGTTCAAGGTCAGTGTCAACTACATAGTGAGACCCTGTCTCAAAAAGCAAAAAAAAAAGAAAGAAAATTACTGTTTTGGTACTTGTTGCCTCCATTTTATCTTGGCTTTTTTTTTTTTTTTTTTTTTTTTTTTTTTTTTTTTTTTCTCCTGTTCTTTTATTTTTCTTTGCTAATTATTTCTTTGATGTGCCCCACCATAAATATTTGTTTCCCCAGGATTCTGACTTTGGTTGTTTTTTCAGTCTCTTCTGAAGCAGTACATTAAGTAAAGTCCAGTACTGCCTGTATCTTTGTCTACCTGCAAATTTGTATGTTTAGCTCCTGTTTAACTTCTGATATTTGATTATACCTGTTGAGTATCTTTATTTGGTATATCCCTCGAAGCTAATCTGTATAGAATGGAACATGTCCAGTCTTCTCCTTTTAGTATCATCTACCTGGGGAGAAACTCAGGATCATATCTGGCCTCTTTTCTCTTGGTCTCATATACACTGTTTACAGGAAAAATGTATATTGATCCCTGATAATACCATACATACACTTGGCTAAGCATTTGGACATTTTGAGAATTTTCTGGTGGAGTTAGTAGTTTTTCATCTATAGCAGTGGCCTTTAAACACTAGCTTTTTTTTTTCTTTTTTTGTACCAAACTTAGAACTTTGTACTTGTCAGCCAGGCATGGTGTCACTGAGCTGCTTCCCCATCTCTATGTGTTTATTTTGTTTTATTTTGTTTTTTGTAGTACTAGCAGTTGAAACTAGAGTCTTTGCACTAAATACAGCTCCAGCTCCTTGTTTATTTTTTGAGACAAGGTATTGCTAAGTTACCCAGGCTGGGCTCAAACTTGTGATCTTTCTACCTCAGCCTCCAAGAGTATTGGGATTACAAGTTCACCAGCACACCTGGCTAAAATATTGTGTTTAAGGAGTGTAATTCCTGGAGGATTGGGCATTTGAGAGGATTTCCTTAGTGTGGCCTTCAGAGAAATTAGAGAAAAACAATGGTAGGAAAGGCTGTAATATTTTTAACTCAGTTGCATGTTTTCTACACTGTTGTTGTCTAGTTTCACTTAATGTGTGCTTTTAAAATTTTGGACAGTGCTTGGTGTACAAAACAGATCAAGCCCAAGATGTGAAGAAGATTGAGAAGTTCCACAGTCAGCTGATGCGACTTATGGTAGCCAAGGAGTCCCGCAGTGTTACCATGGAAACAGACTGACAGTTTGAAATGAAGATTCTGTTTATTCTGTTTGTAGGAAGTAAATATCTTTTGAAATTGAGAAAGTATTGGAACAAAAAATACTTTATGTAACTGAGTGGGCTATTCAAAAGCCAAGAGATCATTTTTTGTATTTTCTTTTTAATGTTTATCTTAGAGCTGTGGAATATAAATGCTTTCACTTAGAGAACCATTATTTATATTTTGGAAATTGAACAAGAAATGCATTTATCTTAGAAACTTGTAAAAACTATTTGATGTTGGGCAGAATGTATAATTATTTTTCTGGTAAATATGTATCAGTAATTTTAAAATGAAATACCAAGAAAAGCCAGATCTTACATTTAGTTCATCTGCCTTTAAGAGAAAATTAAATGTAACCATTTTAGTGAATTGTTATATTTCTTTCTTTGGAACACAAACTTGCACTGATAATAACCAATAAATATGTATGGCAACTGGAATTAACTGTGTGCAGTACTAACCTGTATTTTTTTTTCTTTTTATTGAGTTTATTGGTACAATCTAGGCATACAATACAGTTACATTCATCATTGGGATTCTGTACCTTTACATAATAGGTCTTGATTCTCATTTTTTCCCCTTGTCCCTGCCCTCCCTTCACCCCCTCTTCCCCTCCCCATTTACAAATACTTTATTTCCATTTTTCAGTTTCTCATATTTATTTTCCCCTCCCTTATTACCTTTCCCTCGCCCTTCCCACTTTCCCTGCACCTTTAGCCCTTTACTTCCTATTTCACATTATTAATTATCTCATTAGGATCCTGTATACTATTATAGTTTTTCACACCAAAGAAACTATTCGGTATTTCAGTTAAAGAAATCTCTGTATGAACATTAAAAATAGGGAGTCCTAAAATAAAACTAAAAAGGAAAGTAAAAGAGAAATGGCAATGATAAAACATTAAAATAATCCTTAATTCTGGAGATGAAAATGGTCCGTGAACATATTTAAATTGCTTCTTGCTCTTATAGTCTTACCTTGTTCTTTTTTTTCATTATTTAGAGAATACTTTATTAGTTTCTGTAATCAAACCCACCTAGATATGACCTTACATATTTAGTATGATTTGTTACCCCTGTATACATGGAAAAAAAATTTAAAAAATGAAAAAAATTAACATTTCTAGACCAATATGGCTGTCCATTTCTGTACAATGCCAACTCAACACAGTAAATTGGGATGACTTTTTGCAAAATTGGCAGCACTGTTAAAGTTTCCCAAAATTCGATTTTTATATATATATATATATGTGTGTGTGTGTGTGTGTGTATATATATTTATATAAAAAGACTAAAAATAGCAGTATGTAATGCATTGATAGCAGCAACAGCTTTTCCAGGTTCTGCAGTCATCTGAACAAAATTAGAGACATTCAGCACATTCCATTCAAAACAAAAAGAAACAAAGAAAAGAATAATATCCAGAAAACAGTAAAGTTCTTTTGCTGTTGTGGTACCTGGGACCATTTTTTTTATTAGCATCTTCATCATCTGGAAAGAGAACATTCTAGAGTAATATCATTAAATATAGCTCTGATAAAGCACGGTCCCTACTATGTATCATAAAGCAGGTATAAGATATTTTACATTCATAGAGGTATGATACAGTACCGTCCTACATCAATAATACTAGAATCAGTTTTGGTTTGAAATTTACTTTGCCAATAAGATTGCTGCCCCTGTTTTTTTCTCGGCTCCTGTCACATGGAGAATTGCTTTCTATCTTTTCACTTTCAGTCTCTGGGCTTCTTTTTGCAGTAGGTGTGTTTCTTGTATACAACATGTTGTTGGATTTTGCTTCTTATTCCATTTTGCCAGTCTATTTCTCTTGATTGGTGAGTTGAGGCAATTGACATTGCTGGTTAAAACTGATATGTACTGACTTATTATTGACATGTTATTGGGCTTTTGTTGACTCTTTTTACTTTTTCACCTTCTCCTTTTAACTTCTTGCCTTGCCTATTTGATTTGCTCTGTTGGGCCTCATGGTGTTGTTGCCTTCATTGTCTTTTTCTAGGATCTTGTTTAGAATTACTTGTAGTGCTGGTTTGGTATTCATGCAGTTTCTCAGGTGTTCTTTGTTGTGGAAATGTCTTATTTCCCCATCCATTTTGAAAGAGAGTTTTGCTGGATACATCAGTCTAGGTTGGAGGTTGTTCTCTTTTAGTACTTGAAATATGTCATTCCAGGCTCTCCTTGCCCCAAGTGTTTGTGTTGAAAAGTCTGCTTTGATTCTGATGGGCTTTCCTTTATATGTGATTTGTTTCTTTTCTCTTACTGCTTGTAGTATTTTGTTCTTCTGTTGGGTTTCTGGGATCTTGATTATTATATGCCTAGGTGTAGATTTTTTTTTTATTGTAGCTAGTTGGGGTCCTGTATGCCTCAGTTATCTAAATGTCAAATTCTTCCCTTCTGTTTGGAAAGTTTTCGGTCATTAATTCTGCAAACAGCTTTTTTAAGTCATTTGTATTTTCTCCTGCTACTTCATGGATTCCTATCAGTCTTATGTTATTCTTCTTTGCATCATCTAGGAGTTGTTGGATCGATTTCTCATGATCCCTTACTGTTTTTAAGAGATCTCTCTTCTCATGGTCACTGACTGCAATCTTATCTTCTATGTCTGAGAGTCTATCTTCACATTCTTTTATTCTGTTGCGTACACTTTCTATGGAGTGTTTAATCTCCTGGATATCTGTTTGAATCTGTTTTATGAATTCCATTTCTTTCCTATGTTGGGCATTTATTTTTTCTATTTCTTTCTTATGCTGGGCCTTCATGGCTTCTATCATGGTCTTGAGCTCATCTATTTTTTTGTCAGTTTCTGCTCTAGAGTCTCGAATCACGACTTCCATTTTGCTCACTATCTCTATGGTTATCTGGGAAATTAGTTCTGTTTTGAATTTTTCTAGAGCCTGATCTGTTTTGTTACTTCCTGTGCTTTGAGTTCAGGGTGTCCTGGTGGTTCACTATTGGCCTTTTCATCCTCATTTGCCCTACTGTTTGCCATTGGTGGACTGGAAGTCTGTCCTTGTGTCTTGCTTAAGTGTTTTCTCATTTTTATTTTTGTCAGATTGTCCTTGGTTTAATCTCTGGGTTATCACCCAAATCTTCCTGATGTGGTTGCGCCCTAGCTTCTGTGTCTCTAACGACCCACACATTCTCATCCTCATTTGCCCTACTGTTTGCCATTGGTGGACTGGAAGTCTGTCCTTGTGTCTTGCTTAAGTGTTTTCTCATTTTTATTTTTGTCAGATTGTCCTTGGTTTAATCTCTGGGTTATCACCCAAATCTTCCTGATGTGGTTGCGCCCTAGCTTCTGTGTCTCTAACGACCCACAAACATTCTCATCTTCATAACATCAGAGAAACATCTCATCAAATCGATTGCAATGCTTTATCCCAACTGATGCAATCAGCAACACATTAAGATCAAGCACAACTTGGACATTGACCACCTGTGGTAGTCACTAGTCTATCACCCTTAAATCATTTGAATTAAATTGAGATCAAGAAGCAGGCCAGAACATGTCTGCAGTGAACAAAATTTCAATATAGTGTATTTACCATTTAATGGCTCAGACAGAGCGAGGATGCAAGACTACTGGTCTCAGTTAGCTGATGGCTGAACCCCCTGACGCTGACTGACCTCGGGCTGTAAGGCCCAGATTGAGTTCCCCAACCTTCTGAATAGTTGAACTCTACACCATTCTACTACAGGTTTCCCATGCCCTTTCTTTAAAGATGTTCAAAGTTGGGAACTCAGAAAAATACCCTTGATGACCACCTCTGCCTCTGCAGAGTGGGTCCAAAGACTGACACAGGAGGTCTGAGGGTGCGGGGGTGAGGGGAGACTTACAGGGGTTCAGGGGTGCCCGTGCAGCTACCTTCCGGTGCTTGAGCGATGGCGGCTGGGTCGGGAGCAGGCGTGGCTCTCCTTCCCGCGGTGGATCGGGGCCCAGCTAACCTGTATTTTTTTAATCAGAAATTTTATCTAATTGCTAGTTGTGTAGTCTCAGTTATGTCTAAAAGTAGTTATGAGTAGCAGGTGTGCTTTACCTTAAGCTTTCTGGGTTTAAATTTTTTTTTTTCGTACCAGGGATCAGCCTAGGGCCCTTGCGCTTTTGAGGCAGGCAGTGGAACCACTGAGCCAAATCCTGGGCCCTAAATGATATTTTAATTGGTAGTATAATTAGCTTGTTGAACAGTGACTAACTTTGAATCTAGTTTTCAGTGATGAAAAACAGTAGCAGTCAGCTGAATCCATGGGCAGAATGATGATTACTGTGATGAGAGATAATTTACTACGAATTCCCCATCTGTAGTTTCTTAGAAGGACTGCAAAGTATTCCGACTGTTAAACCTTTGTACTGTATGGTATTTTGCTCATTTTGCCTATAGCTAAGATGGTAAGTACGGCTGTCACACCTGTGATATTTATCCTGTATCTATAATCTGATTTTACTGCCCAAAGGTAATGGTCATAGGTAGATTACTCTGAGCTAAATAGGGCACTGCATTAAAATGTTTTTTTGTAGAGAGTCATCTCAGTGAATAACATTTTAGCATAGAAAGTTGCATTAGCCATTAGAATTTTGACATGTTTCAGAGAGATCAGTAAATAAAATAGTACATAAATATATTTTGTTTTGTTGAGGTTATTGATCTCTCCTGAGTTAGCAGTTTCTTGACCAGTGTATATTCATTTGCTCTGCAAGTAAATGTTTTTGCTATTTTTTGCAGTACTTTTTTTTATTATAGAGCTGTATGCAGATGTCAGGATTGTTTTCTTGAATTACAAAATTTGTGTCAGGTAGTATAGGATTTTTTTTTCTCCCCCAGAATTAATTAGGGTGGGACTGGCAAGGAGCATGTCCTTTTTTTTTTATAGCTTCCATTGCTTGGCTTCCTTGAGTCTTTGTAGCTTGTAGCAGACTGTTTAGGAAGAGAGACCCAAGTCATCCTGCCTGAGCTGAATCTTGGCTGTTTCATGTTCTTAGACATAGGCTAGGTAACACCTGAGTATAATAGCTGTACCCTTGGTATTTTTTAAAATAAGAAATTTACCTAGTTGCTATAATCACACTTTCATGGATTTAGTTTTAGCAAAATATTTTGTGACATTTTTGGTCAAATATGTATTCTACTTGGAGCAGAGCCCTTACATTTTACTGTTAGCTATATACATTCTCTACTGTCAAGTGTTGACTTCTCCCTTTCAGGAATTACCTAGCCTGCCAGCTTATCATAAAAATGCAAAATCCTTTAGTCATAGTTGCAAGTCATCGATTGGAATCAGTGTTGGCAGCAGTTTATAGTTGGTATCTTCTGTTACTCTTAGAAAAATATAACATTGGCTGTACGATGGTACCAATCTTGAAAGTGTTCTGGGGCCAGGTGTGGTCATGCACCCCTGTAATCCCAGCACTTGGGAGGCTGAAGCAAAAGGATCCCCGCAAGTTCAAGGTCAGCCCGAACTATTTTATAGAGATCTTGTCTAAAAAAAAAAAGTGTTCCAAAACTAATTCAGAAGGAGTGGATATGAGAGAAGTGAATTGCACAAAGATATAAGTAGCAGACCTTGTTCTTGCTGAAAACAAAAAATGAAATCCCAAAATAATGTTGGTTGCACCTTTATTGTTTGCCTCTTTTATTAAATGCCTTGTAGCAATAATGGTGACATTGTTAGTATTTAGAATTTTTTCTCTTAAAATAGGAAAGCAGGGTGTGATGATACATGCATTTGCTCCTTCAGGAGACAGAGAAAAAGGATTGCAAGATTAAGGCCAGCCTGGGCAACTTAAACCCTGGTCTCAAAAACCAACAAAAAAACAAGTACTCGTTAATATGGTTCCATATAAGGCGGAGTGAGCCTGCTTCACTATGAATCACCTGGTGAGACTGCTGTGCAAGCATTATGAAAAGAACACCCTAACAGGCAGATTGAGAAAGACTGGGAATTGGAGTACTGCTGAACCACCGATGAGTCTTACTGCAGCCAAAACTTAATATGTTGGAAACCTGCAAATGAAGACTGTGATACAGAGAGTATGCTAGAGGGACTGTGTGTGTGTGTGTGTGTGTGTGTGTGTGTGTGTGTTCCCGTGTTTCCAAGAGGCTGGAGCAGTCCTCATTGCTTCTTTCTGTCCTCCACCCATCTCATTCAGAGAGAAGTGCAGCAGCAGAAGGTCACTGCCAGAGAATAGGTACAGGGAAGCTGGAAGAGCTGGGGAGAGCACAGAGCTCTGTCTCAGAAAAAGACCTAAAGCTGTCTTCATCCCTAGCCATGCAGCTGTGGATCCAGTCTCAGTCTCTAATTGAAGATGGAGAACCAAGCTAACAGCCCTAACAGGCCCCAGGCTGGCCCCTTTGAGATGGTGGCCTGGCATGGATCTGGGTCACCCAGAGAGGTTTGAGGTTGAACTCCCACTGGAGTCATATCCTGCAGAGCGTGACTGGAACTTGGTGCCCAAACTTAGCAATGCTGCAGAATCAAACCAAAATTCAGACCTCTCCATAGGATTTAAACAAGAGCCAGTGTAAGAACAGTGTTAAATGTCAAAGATACAATCCAGAATTACTCAGTACACCAAGAAATGGGGAAATCTTCGCTCTTACAGGAAGTAGATTGAAGCACTAAGGTGTTACAGATGTTAGAATGATGTGACAAAGACGTTAAAGCAACTTTTTTTTTTCCGGTACCACGGATCAAACAGGTGCCACTGAGCTACATCCCCAGCCCTAAAGCAGCTACTTAAAAAATGTTACAGGTAATGTTACACTTGAAATCAGTGGAAAAAGCACAATCTCAACTAAGAAAAGACTGAAAAAACTTAAGTGGGAATTTTAGAATTGAAAACTACAATAATAAAAGCATACTGCATATTATCTAGCCGAATGAAGCAAAGAATTAGTGAAGAGTCAGACCAATAGCACTTATATAATCTATACAGAAACATTTGGAAAAAGCACAAAACCATGAACAGAGCTTTAGAGACGTCGGACAGTAATAAAAAATAACATTTTTACCATCAGAATTCCAGAAAGAAACTGGGTGTGGTGGCTCACTCCTATAATGCCAGCACTTGAGAGGCAGAGGCAGGAGGATTGCCACAAGTTCAAGGCCAGCCTGAGTTACATAGTGAGTTCAGGACTAGCCTGAACTATAAAGTGAGACCCTTTCTAAAAAAAAGAGAATCCAGAAAGAGGTGAAAAGGTGGTGCAGCAAAAAGTAATTCAACAAATAGTTAGAAATTTCCAAGGGCTGGGGATTTAGCTCAGTGGTTCTGCCACCTGCCTCTCAAGTACAAGGACCCGAGTTCTATCACTGGTACCAAAAGCAAAAAACAAAAGTTCTCTTTTGTGAAAAACCACCAGATTCAAGAAACTCAGATCTACACCCAGAAACATAAAACTGATAAAGCTAAAGTGATACTGAAAGCAGCCAGAGGAAAAACGTTCGCTACAGTGGACCCTTGGAGTTAAGAACTCAGTTCTTTTGCCAGGGCTGGTTGTAACTCAGGTTGGTCAATTGGAGATTCAGACTCCTCTACACAGCCTTCAGAGTCATCTGTATAAAGGCAGATCTCAGTGTCCTTAGACATTGGCATAGGATTTCTCAACCTCACACAGGAAAGGCAATTGCAATGTTCCTTCCAGAATAAGGGTTAAATCTATCATCTGGGGATGTAGCTCAGTGGCACAGCACCTGCCTGGCAAGTGGGAAGTCCTGAGTTTGATCCCCAGTACAAAAAAAAAAAA